>NW_015112626.1:0-65427 GCF_001443285.1 Poecilia latipinna
TTATGTTAATTGGAGGTAACTTATATAAAAACGTTATGTCAACTAAAGGAGGGCATGACTTTTAACAGTGTACAGAAAACTTTTATGCTTGCTGCACCTCTAGGTACTGTTTGTATTTTTTAACTTCAACAACCAACAGAAAAATGTAATGAATTCAGCACAACCGTTCAGAATTCAGTTTGATCTCAAGATGTTTGCTTTGAACTGACTAGTTAAAAATGCATATAATTTACTCCATAATTTGCACAACCTGGAACCACGACTCAAAGTTTCCCCAACAGTCCTCAAGCAAAATCTGTTGCAAAAAATGTTTTATTCCCTAATCAAAACCATAAAAGCTCTGCAAGCACAGTCCGAGTTAAAAGTGACATGTCAGCCACTTAGTTTGTTGCTGGCAGAGATTAAGTCCAAATCCTTCAAGGACAGTCTTGTTTTTTTTAAATTATTATTATTTACAATGCATAACTCAGCAAAAATCCAGCTTGTGGAATCACATCTCAATTCACGGCGTTCCTCCTTTGACCTTTGACTATGATTTCCAAGACTTGTGTGAGATCCATCATTCTTGTGAGCATGTCCATGATGTCAGGATGCTCCCTCGCTCCACTGATGAACTCTTCCAGCGTCAGTTCACCTGAGGAAATGAAAATAGAAATGAGAAGTCCGTCTTACATATGTATGGGTACTGTGTAGTTAGAAATAATTAGGTTCACTTTCATTTCAGAAACTTTAAGCCACTTTTGGTTAGAGTGACATCTTCTAAAAAGAGTGCAGCTGATCTATACATTACCCCTTTACCGTAGGCAAATGGACAATTATAATACAAGTCATGGTTTTCCCTGGAAAATGTTTTATCTTTTTAAAATGCTAACCATTAGGCACTTAAAAGTATCTTACTTTCATAAACCATGTTTAATTTAACAACTACAGCCTTAAATAATATAGAAAAACATCCAGCAGCTGCTTCAAAATCAGACTTTGGGGAACCAATTATTGAAACCAAATGCAGCAAGCAGCAGAAAGAATACCCATTTCTCAGCCTTGTGACTGAGAATAGACTGAAACAAAACTCTAAAAGAGGAAGTTATCTCTCTTAACATAAATCGACATATTCAAAAAAATTATATTGCTTTCTTGTTTCATCAGAATATTAGATTATTGTTGAGAATCTAAAAGGCAAAATGGCACATTTTAGTTTAATTTGCTTACAGTTTGCAGATTTTAAAGTTTGGACACCAGTGGTATACCAACACATATTTTTGTCTTTGAATGACCCAAACACAGTCCAGACCTTACTCCATTTCAGAAACTGCTTACAAATAAGATTAGATAAGAATTTCCCTTTATAGATGTTCAAAAACAAACAAAAAAAACTTTGTCCACTTGTTGGCTATACATTACTTTGTTTTGCTCCATCACCTATAATCCCACTAAGACAAGCTCAAGCGGTGTAATTACTGTAATGTGTTACCTTCTCCTTTGACGTCAATTTTCTCGTATATAAGAGTCACAATTGTCTCTGGAGGTATCTCGTAACTTCTGGTGATATCTTGAATAGCCTGTTAAGGAGAATTTACAGCAGCTTTTAAAGTTTGCAGCACATCAGTTTAGTTTAAAACAGTGACATCTGAGTTGAAGAAAAAAAACAAAAAACTATGAACTCTAATAAGTTAAATAATGGATTTATGTCCTTTTAGCCTAAAATGCACTTTAAATGAAAGTACATTTCACAATAAATAAATATTGAATTAATGATTAAATGTACAAGAATTTGTCCTGTCTGCTCTGTTAGGTAACGCCATATTTAGCCCTCTGATGATGTAAGAGATTCTCAGATTAGATGTCATGTCCCTTTCAGGATCTGGTAATAGCTTTAAGGATTCCAGAGGCCATGCTCTGCATGCGTTAGAATATGATTGCTAAATATCCTTAAAGAGCAAGCCTTACCTTAAATATAGTTTCCAGCTCATCCTTGTCAATTTTCCCATTTCCATCTTGATCAAAAAGCTTGAAGTACCACTTTAATTTCTGATTTACTTCTCCCTTCAGCAATAAACTTATAGCTGCGATGTATTCCACAAAGTCTAAATAGCCATCCTGGAGAGAAAAGCAAAGACAACATAAGCATCCGTTCGTGTGCTGCACATTCATGTTTTCTTTAGGCAAGATCCTAAAATTTAGAATCAAATTCTTTTGCACTTTGTTGAAACAGAAGTCTATTTTATCTATCATTTAGGCTGTAAATGTTGCTCAGATTAAGTCATTAAAGGTAGGTAAGCAGAAATGTTTTTTCTTACCCCGTCCATATCAAAGGTATAGAACACCTGGTCCACATAACCGTTGGCCTCTTCCGTCATGCCGTTCATGTCGAGCATCGTCTTCAGCTCAAACAGAGTGATTAGTCCTGATGGTGATTCCCTCATGAACTTTGTGTACCAGTGATGCATGTCCTCCTCCAAGATATCATCCAGGTTTGAGCTGTAGGAGCCCATCACTCCTTTTTAGGATTGTGATTTTTGTTTTGGTCACAGATCCCGCAGAGAAGCGGCGGTGAAACCAATGCACAGAGAAGATGGCACCTGTGATTTTTGTCTGAAACCCACTGCAGAGTTTACACTTAATCTTTAAGCCCAAAGGAGAGATAACACTTTAATTGGATAAGCGCTGAGGCTTCCAAGAACCTCAGGACATTAGGTTAAAAACAAAAGCGGAAATAAATGTCATTATCTGGTGTAACCTAATTGAATTGTGGGAGAGAGGGAAAGAGAGAAGGAGAGAGAGTGAGAGAGAGAGAATCTTCCTCCATGCTTGGCAGCAAGATTCCGTGTCTTATTGGTCTAGTCAAAGTCCAGACAAAAATCTGGTTAACAATCTTGATATTTTTGAAAGAAGAAACAGCAACAAATGCAGTTCCTCACAGTTATGCATGAGGTCTGTTGCTGTAATATGGCAAAAATTCAAAAAGTCCAAAGGTTACAAATACTTTTGAACAGCATTGAATGAAAAAACATTAAGAGGATGAGGTTGCAATAAGTAACAAAACTATTTATATCAACATAGGTGTCATAAGCCCTACAGATTAGACATTTTATTTTTCCAAATTCATATCTCATGACTGACATGTAGTTAAAAAACATAAAAATGTATTTCAGTCAGAAATGCACACATGCTGTAAGCAAAAAGCCATTTACTGAGTTAAACGTTCAGTGTGATATGCAAAATAAGACCATTTGTTAATGGCAGTGGCATTATTAAACAATCATGTTTGTATTCAAACATATATAAATATAAAAACAGGAAGTAAAGAAGCCACATGTTATTTGTATTAAATGCCCAGAAGTAATGCACATTTTATACATTTATAACTCTAGTTTATTATGAAATGACAAACATGGGCCCTTGCTCAGGCTCTCCATCAGTTTTAGGGTCCCAGGTGGATAAGAATTGAAGACTCCTGAATCCAGTGTTGAAGTATTCATGGCAGCTTTCAGATGAACCTCTGCTGTTTGTAATAAGGCTATGAAAGCTCAGGGAGCTCAGCTGAGTAAATCTGGCTTTGGGTGGCTGACAATTCTCAAAATAGGTTTGACAGCCAGAGTCAATGTTGATCTTGCACCGCTGCCAAAGAATTAGATGCTTTCATGTCAATAATTCAAGGTGACCAGGAGAAAATGAGGCGAGGGAACTCTGACAGATTTTTGAGTTTTGTGGAAAAATGCGTGGTAGAATATTTTTACCAACTCACCATTTGGAGAACCTGCTCGGAGATCTCTCCTTGTCTTCAATGTCTATTTGTCGGCTTTGTCAAGACAAGGACTGGGGTGCCCAAGTTCAAGGCTACAGTCCTGCAACTGAGATGCATCTCTTAGTTTCCTAATCGGCATATTTTTAGCTCTGCAAAGGCCTGGTACGGAGCCACTCATTTCATTCAGGTGTGCTGGAGAGTGGATGTGTCTACAAGTTGCAGGATGGTAGCGTGCTAGGCAGGGATTTGGGCACCTCTGATTAATACGGAGAATAATAGTTCATTAAATTGGTGAATAGCAACTATATTTCTTCAAATAGCACTACTATTGCCTCATCACCCTGAAATTTTAATATATGCAAGAACACTCCAAATGAGCTATTGCATAACTTTCTGTTTTAAAAGAGACGTCATTTCTTTTTGGCAGCAATGGCACCACTTGGGGAATTTCAGGGGGAACAATGGCCTCTCGCTCCAAGTCATCTCAGAGCCTGACAGTCATAGAATAATGTCTTTATGGATGAATTTAAGAGAAAAAGAATGAGTTGCAATATTATTTAAGGTGTACACAAATATACTTTCTATTTTTTTTTTCTTTAATAGTGCCTCTCTTTGAAAGCCAACCACTCTGTTACATAGCAAATCTCAGATGATATCTGAATATTTAGGTCAAAACATATGGGAGCTAGGGGTATTTTAACTCCCGTTATACATTTTGTGTGGGCTTAAAATGATTGTTAAAACACATACAGTATACATCATAAAAATATATTTCACTCAAAGGTCTACTGGAGTTGCCATGCTGGTGAACAGAACATCCAGCACTAAAACGACATACCTCCACGTTCCAGTTACATCATCCTTGTGAAAAGCAGCCAAATGAAAGGTAAACAGTGTCATGATGTTTAGTTGTGAGTGGTGAGGGAGATGCCGGTGAACCCAGGTAGTCATGATGAAAATTATGATTTAATGAAGAACCAGGAGAACAACTCAAAATCCAAAATCACTGGCAGCACAGGGGACAGAAACAGACGTTAGACGAGGCCCCGACAAGAGACAAAGACTACAGGTGAGTTTAAATACAAAGGGAAGTAAACAAGGGAACGAAACACACCTGGGAACAATCAACGGGGAAACGCAGACAGAGACTCACAGGGAAACAGGATAACAAATAAACATGGAAACTACTCAAAAATAAACACAGAAAACTACCGATCCTGACAAACAGAAGCTTTCTAGACAGGTGAGGAATACAATATCTGTCCACAAAGCTGAAGAATAGACCTGTGTGTATTGTGTGCGGAGCCAACGTACACATAACAAATAAGTATAATAAAAATCTTTCACATTAATATCAAGGCTGCTTATCAACTTTGTCTGATTTTGGCCCATTGTGTATTTGTGTAGGTGTTTAACCTGTTTTAACTTTCAGTTTTGGTCTCTTGCTACAATGTTGCTCCTTTTGTAATGAGCACCATTTGGCCGCTCCTTACAAAAGATTCTGGGAGTGGTTCTGTTAAGAAGCAGCTGCAAAAACACGTATGGTGTCTGAAAAATGGAGGATCAAAAAAGACCGGACTTTCCACATATCTGAGATGGGATCACAGGGGCAGGATGGAGACTCGGAAAACACTATTCACAACAACATCCTCCAGCTCCTTCTGGGAGCATCTCAAAAATTGGTGGATTGCTCCCTCCGGGGTGAGGGTTAGACTTTGCCTTACAATGCTGGATTAGATTGCTTCCATATTTAGTTGATATTGCTTCAGCTTCGAAAATTCCAAGAAACATACATTTTTCCCTCTTCTACTCATCTTATTTTATAATGACGACTGCAAAAATTGCAGCAGATTGCTTTAAAATTCTCGTAAATGGCATATTTTATTGTTAGGCAAAAATCTGTGGTACAGTCTACAGGGGGATTATTAAAGGATTCTGTGCTTTTAAAATCTCCTAAACCCGCAAGATCTTATCCTGGAATGATCTTCAACCAAATGGTTCCACTTCTAAAACGTGACCCTCTGAGATGAAGCATGAGGATAGGGTTACAAACTGATTAACTGAGACCGCTGTGTTTGCTCAAGGCGTTAAACATTTACAAGTTCAATAATAAACTGGAATAACCTTCTCTACAACCTCATTCAGTGAACGATATCTAGTTACTGAAAGGTAAAAACACACACACCCCTGGTGAGGCACACCTACCCCCTCTGTTGTTCATAAAAATACTAAAATGCTGTAAAAAAAAACAAAAAAACCCATAAAACCTGAATTAATAAAACAGCTGAAATATTTAATATTTGTCACAAAGCACACATGAATGAAAGAACATTATAAGGCACACTTGGGTCAATAAGTTCATCATTTGGCAAATAAAATAGCTCTTTGTCTCTCTGCACCTGGTTATTTTAGTGTTTGTTCCACTTTAGGCAAATGTTTCAAGGCAAGTCCAGTTACAGTTTGCAAATGATGTCTGCTTGGAAACTGAACGTGTATGCAAAGGAGTGTGTGTACCCACTTCATCATTTCTGCTACATCAATATACGACATCTGAGGTTTTAACAAAGACCTTTGGAGCTTAAAAACAATGGCAATACACAAGAAAATCTACATTACAGTACATAAAAATCATAAATGTATAACAACCATGTGGTTTATGCTATCTGGTCGTGTGAGAGCATTCACATGGGCAGTGGCTCAGTTTGTGTGGTGAACAACAGCTGACAAGTCAACTGTCTCTAGGCCACTACGTTAAAAAATAAATCACATCCTGGAAATCCGGTTTCAATGGTTTTACAAGAGCTCATTTTTCAAGATCTGATTAATGCATGGTGTGCATTTCCAAGGAACTTGGGACAATGAACATAGTCCCAGATTCATCTTCATTCTGATCATAGAGGAACTGCCTGAACACATTGTACACCATCTCTCTGCTAAGAATGGAGTTTCTAAGCTCCTCTTCTGGAAAGATAAATTCCAGCTGGTATTGAACGACAGCAGACTCACTCCTGCAGGCAGAGGGAAGCACTGGTTAGCTTCAGCACAAAGCATAACATGCCATGCAACACAGGGAAGACTATAGTGCAATAACCACTGAGTAGCTTGTGTGTTTACCCGAGGCCAAATGTCTCAGCGTTTGAGAAGAAACGACCCAGAGCATGGGAGGATTCATAGAGCTCAGTCAGCTGGGTGGGGCAGGTAGAAACATGCAAAAAGAAACAATAGGAATGTAGTGTTAGTTGGAGAGCCAGTCCAGTGCAACCTAGACTTTCTTTATAAAAAATGACAGCTGTGCTTTATTTCTGCAATTATTTAAAAGTACTGCAAAACACAATAAAATACTGTGTCTGCAATACAACAAAAAACCCCAAACATTTCTTGAAAGAATTAAACATAAATGGTTTTGGTTGTTTTTCAGAGCAGATCAGAAAAGAGCTTTTAGACTGCACCTCTCTAGGACTGAAGGTTCAGACCATATAAGGAAGTTTAATCCCATTCTCCGGAAGGGAGGGACAGGAGCTGTGACAGTCAGGAGAAGATGAAGAAAAGAGCTCTGCAGACACAGAGACAGGAGCTTTGTCTGCAGGGCCAGCACAAGCCTTTTTGGGGCCCAAGGCAGATTGTCTTTAGGGTCCCCATACCTACATGTCAACACCAGATTCTTTATCATAATGTACCCACTATTAATAGCATCATTTGTAATTAGTCTACATCATACCAGTGTTATTATGACAGTTGACTTTAACCTTACATAAGTAGCAAACTAAAATAAAATTGGATTTTGAAATGCAGAGTGCTATTTAAGTGTGCCATATTATTTTAATTGTTTGAAAGTAACATCAGCTGATAAACACTACATTTATAGTAAACAAGTTAACACATTTGATTTATTATATTTCCCCAGCAGTGGCAGCAGCCAGCAGCAGGAAGATATCAAGCTATTGTGTAGCAACTATAAAAATAACATAAAAATAGTTTCTCCATTTGCAATAGCATTTAGTTTATTTATCGTGCTAGTCTGGTGGTCTTGGGGGACCCCTGGTGGTGTGGGCTGCTCAACTCTCATATGCCTTGGGCTGCCTATGCATGTGAAGATGATACAAATGAAAGACAGTATTGTGTTTATCATAATAAAGAAAGATACTTTTAAAATAAAACAAAAAAAAACTTTGCTTTATTTTCTATTTAGTTTCTAGTAAAAACCTGTAATGATCCCATCATTTTTTTTTTTTTTTTACCAAAGAAGTAGAGAAAAAAAAGGGCATAAGAGAGGCAGATACATAGATAAAGCAGCAGCCGTCTTGTTGTTTATCTGTGTCTTGGGTACCATGTTTGGCTTGGAAATAAAATTTATGATAATATCACTAACCTTTCTCTGAACGTCATTGAGACCTTGGGTTTCATTTGAAAATGGAGTTTGCATCTGGAAGCTCCCATTAAATTTCTGTTGTAGGTTAAAGGTTGTTCGGTCAAAAATTTCATCCTCATCGACATTGTTTGCTGCTTAAAGAAAAACAGTGTTAGACACGTAAAGCTGAAACACTGTGAGTTACTGAAAAATAATTACAAATAGTCAACAAGTAAACCAAACTAAAAGTTGAGTGTGTATGTACGCGACCTAGATAAATATCACAATATCTTTAGCTTTTAAAGAAATTGTGTTTTTGCAACAAACAGTAAGCTTAGACTTCATACCGCAGCACACAAACACAGAGATGACAATCACAACTGTTATAAGGAGAATGACAATGATGGCAGCAATCAGTTTTTTGCATTTCTCTCCTCTGCAGCTTAAACAATTCTGAAAGTACAAAAAACAAATAACATCTGTTAAAATGGGGGTTCACTGTTACTTAAAGCAAACATTAAGAAGAAAAAGCTAATGAGGAGCAACGTTATGATCCTACCTGTGGACTTGTCCTGTTGTTATGCTTTGATTTCATGCCTGTTTCCCCCCCATTATTGCTCTGACAAAAGGAAAAGTGGTTTATATGTCTCTTGTTTAGCTAACAGATCAACATCACTCACATTTAAAGCAGATTCAGTCATAAAGTTAACACTAACAGATTAAGTAGCTGTTCTAAGTGGGGTTTAGGTTTGCTTACAAACTGGAGTTGTGTTGATGTTAGAGAATGTTTGATCACTCCATGATTTTAACCTTTCACCTGTTAAGCAGTTAGCATTTGTTACTGGCTAGCATTGCTGAACATTCACATTTTGACCAAAGAATTGGCCATAAAGTCACTACAAACAGGCAAGGACGCTATAACCTATTATTTATACATTAGGTTTTCCTGTAATTTTGGTTTGTGATGATGAGTTTAGCTCATGATAAAGGTTTGCTCACCAAAGATAGCCTTAGCATTGTATATGCTAAGTAGATAGCGTAAACAAATTTTAGCTAATGTCAATATTCACACTTGACAAATATCATTATAATCAGACTTAGAAAGCCATATTTATTTATATTATACTTGTGTCTCAGTTATCTTTCCATATTATGTTTTAAATGTGTATTAATTTAATTTGATTATCATCTTTTCCCCCAAATATTACCTGTTTGGTAATCCAGGTTATAGCAGTTCAGTTTAACCAGCTTTTAGTTTTAGCAAATCATTGCAAACGTTTCCATTTTATTTTAACATTAGTTCTATCTTTGGTATGTGTGGTTTCTTACACTTGAAGTAAGAATAAAAAATGTATAGCCTTAGTAAATTTTTTATTTTCCAACTGCAAAAGTGTGTGATCTTTTGTCTAAACCACTATATTGTATGTAGTATCACACTGCAGTTCTTTCACTTGCAGAAAAGCTGCAGTTTTTGCAAGCGTATCATTTGATCTATCCCTACCTACCGATGGTTTGCATAGCTAGCATCTGAATATCTACAACAGATTGCTAACTATAGATTGAAACTTAAGTTCTTTTTCTGCTCAAGATCTTAAAATGACTAAAGTAAATGGATTTCCTATCAACTTCATTGTATTTATCTGCTAATGTTATTCTTATGAAATTGTTGCAAACTATTAAAAAATAAGGTAATGCAGAAGAAAAACAACAAACAGTGACAAAAACTCACCTGTGGAAGCAAAGTTTTTTTCACACTGGCCTCACTATCTTGACCATCCTAAGAGTTTACAAAAAATATTGATTATTAACACAAAATAGTTGTTTCCATTGCTGTCTTTTTGTCATTGTAAATTATGGTTGTGTCAGGAAAATGTCAGAAGAAGAAGGGTGGCTTCCAAAACAGTTTCAAACAGACGTCCAGGTGGTGTGACTGCTAATAATCACATACCAAAATGAGTGGCCAAAATTGGCAGCACACTAAAATCAAAAACTAGGATAGATGTTCAGGGGTTTTATAATCCTGTGATCACAAGAGAATGGGCTCTGAGAGTGATATTGAGTAAGTATGTTCCTATTAGTGAGTTTGCAGAAGCGCTCGGAGTTTCAAGTGCTTCAGAATATATATTTTGCACATTCTTGTTAACCACCTAGTGAGTGCTTGTTTCAGAAGTGGTCCTATAAAACTCTGTTTGATTTAACAAAAATGACCAGTGGGATTTTCTTAACTGAACCAAATTTTCTGTTTGTTCATTTTTTTTAACTAAGCATATTGCTATACTACAAAAAGGCTATAAATCAACCATTTTGATTTATGGAAAATGCAAGCAAGATCCAAATTTGTATTCCGCTCTAAAGTTTCATGTAAAACAGAATACAAGCCCATGTGTTTTTTTCTTTTGAGGTTTATGCTTACAAACATCAGATTTTGCATGCCTTTTTGGTGCCTAAAAGGCTAGAATAAGTCAATAAGCCAATTTTTATTCATCAAATCAAACATTTGTGCTGAACATTTCAAAACCATATTTAAAATACCCCATTTAAAATCCAGACATTGCGTGATTTGTTGTTACAGCTTTAAAATGGTCCCATTCAGTTTTTCAAATGTTCTTATATCTAAACCCACAGAAATAATATTTGTACAATTTGAAAACTCTTTTAATGTTCTTTCAATGCAATATTTTATCATACAACTCTTTGGGAAAATTTATCTGACCTCCGTCTCCTAAAAAAAGACACAGCAACTAACTAAATACTGCATCTCTGTGACGTAAGAAACTAGACTGAGTGGAAGGCGATCACACGCCCCCACCTGTCAACTTGCCTGACATGAGCCTAAAGTTTATTAGTCAAATAAATATTTCTGCTAGAGAAATCATTTTATAATTAGAACATTTATTATAGTAATTAGATAATTAAAATACTTTTCTTGTCAGAGAGGCTTATAGACAGGAGAACTAAAACGGATAGTAATTTGAAATACCTATTATTTTACTAACGTACCTTTTGGTCCAAATTTATCTTAATTTCTTCCAACGGAATGTTCTCAGTTTTCATTCCGTGGTTTTAGCCTCCCAGCAGACCCGGAAGCGCCTGTTAAACGGTGTCAACTAAGAACTCTCTCCGTGGGACCGTAAACGTATCAGTCCCGGTTCAAAAAGTAAAAAAAAAAAAAAAAGAAAGAAAGAAAAAAAAAAGAAGTTCTCGCCGACCGTCAACAAAAGACAATTTTTTTATGTTCAGTACGAAGCTGAGGGCAGCGTTTCCTCGGGGTTGGGGGTAAAGTGACTTCTTTCCCAGGTCCTCCCTTCTCGTACTGTCTGTCAGGTGAGTCGTTTCAGTTTCGTCCGAATTGTTGTCGGGCGACTTTTCCTGAATGGGCCGATGATCTTGGGAGGCGGTACGGAAGCCTCTTCATCAATCAACACGAATACAATGACACAACTCCGGTGTTTTTTGAAAGTCGGGTCGGAAATACGAACTACTGTCTCTACACATGCGTCTAAATAATTTTAAGTTATTTGTAAATTAATTTATTTCAGTAATCCAGTACAAAATGTTAAACTAATTCAAGCATTTCTGCTAATTTTGATAATTATGTTTTACAGCTTAACAAAACTTTAAGTTTACTTTCTCAACAAACTAAAATATCACAGATGAATAAAAATGACATGTAGCACAAAAATATGATGTACACAAAAGGAGAAATGCTGATTAGACAGTTGTCCAGCAGAAGGTAACTCACCTTTGTTGTGCTGCACGCTTTTCCCCTTCTATGCAACACCCAGCTGTGTTTACCAGTTCTGTGACCTGACCAAAACTCCTCAGTCATTACCTTGAGATGCCAAAATGATAAAATTTAATTTCCCTTTTTGATCAATAAAGTACTTCTGAATTCCAGTTGAAATGAAATGTTACAAACTGGACAGATACAGAGTCACATTCACTGTCCAGCACTGGGCCCCACTCAGCACACCTTAAGGGTGACACAGAGTGTAGAAAAGATTGCAGCACGAGTTCTGCTTTTATCTTCTCCTCATTTCACCCTGTCTCTATGCCTTAATCAGTTTTTGTTTGTGTGTGACTGTCGCCAGTCTCATATGTTATGGTTATAACATATAATACACATAAAACCATTAAAAAACGTGCTGTAATGTAGGCCAGTACTTTTTTTTTTTTTTTGCAAAAACTGGACCCATCACTAAGGAAATGTGAGTGTGGAATTGGTTATGGTATTGAGTTTAGAAATTAAAAATATGTAGGAATATATTGGCTAAATACATGTACAGTGAAGAGCACCCTGTTGCAGGAAGCCGTCTGGCTGGTTTATCATGAATATTTGTACACAATCTACAAAACATTTGGCTGTTTAGTTATTCAGGAACATGCTTTGAAAGAACAGAATTATGTAGTTTTCTGTGTCAAATAAATCTAATAAATACCAACATAGACAACATATTTTTAAAGGATTTTAGATATCTGTACCCTACTTTATCAAACAGATTTGTAGATAGACAGGACATCCAGAGCAGCTTGTGCAAAGACAGACCAGAACATGACACAGTGAGAAACTGTCTGCAATTGTACAAACATGTAGAAACATGCCAAGTAGGAGCTGGAGTCCCACAGTTAAAGTCACAGTTAGAGCTAACATCCAAACAGACACGTTTGTTATGGTGAAACCTTCTATTGCTTAAAAAAAAAAAAAAAAGACAGAAGACAGCAGAATGACAAATGATGCAACTGACACCACAGAAACACTAAGAAGGAACTTGAACTCTTGAAAAGAAAACACAGAGCTTAAAATCAGAACTAGAAAAGTTGAGTAAGGTCATACTTGGAAGTAGCTTCACAGTTCATGTGAAACCTTGAGACAGTAACCTCTAACTGGAAGAAAGACTCCAGCAGATTCCAGGAATAACAACACAAGATATGAACTCTATCATCTTCACAAAACAAGTCGCTGGTTACTCACTCTATGAAGAAAATACTCATGAAAATCAGCACTTTAAGCTTTAAAGAAAATCATCTTATATTATCCAGTTGTCTGCTTAGGAATTTACAAATATTTACCTAACTACGTGAAATGCAGGATAAATGTATGACTTAATCTCACGTGACATTACCAAATCTTATTTAGGTTAGAAACACAAACAGGCATGTTATCTATTACTCATACAAGGTAGGGTGAAATTACACGATGAAGCCAAAATGTGCTACAACCTTCACAGGTGAACTTAATGTAACCTTCTCTAAACCTTTGAGTTTAGAGAACCTTCTCTAAACCTTTGAGTGCTCATGTCCAACTGTTCAATGTGTCAGTCCTCTTTGCGCCACTTCCTTTTCTGTAATATGGAGCTTAACGACAAAATTCACAGCAGGTGTTTTAACCAGGAATCAACCAATAAATTTCCTCATCATCGCTCTTTGACATCACGAGACCAAGACGACACTTAGCAGATGATCAACTGTGCCTCGCCATTGTAGGGTTTCAGGCAGGATGTAATTAGACGGAAGTGGCCACTGAGGTTAGGGCGTCACAGAGTGTCATAAGGTTACAACAGAGATACAGAAACACTGGAAAAATCACAGAAACACACAGAAGTGGATGTCCTATGGCCACATCCCACACTGATGAATGAGGAAGAATGCTACTCAACTTCAAGCACATTTAAGGGAGTTGAAAGACACGTCAGATCGGTCGAAACCATTTATATTAGCATGTAACGCTTACTGGACAACCTTCACGGGTACCAGACCGCACCACCACACACAGACAAGGGACCAGCAAACTCCATTCTGTTCTCTGGTAAAAGTTGATTTACGCCAAGAAGAAATGATAGCCATCAACAATGTTGGAGACGCCAAAGAGAGCGCCATGTTTAAGCCACTGCTGTCACCAGACAAACCTTTGGTGGTAACGGTGTTTAAGTGTGGGCAGGTGTGTCCAGTCCAGGGGTCTGCAACCTTTACAAACCAAAGACGCCGCTCAGTCCAGCTGAATAAAACAGTCAGAAAATGTTGCATAACCTCTCGTGAAAAGACAACTTGAATATCTACTATGGGAAATTTGTGGTGATTTTTTTTCAAGAATCACAATTTTATTTCTGTTTTTAGGTATTAAGGAAAAACAAAACATTTACCAAAGGAGGATCGATACATTTTCTTCTACAAGATATTGTGGCCCGTGATACCACTGTTATGTGGAGAATAGTGGAACACACAAAAACGTACAAATTACTAAAGTTTTTTTTGTTCTGTTGTAACCATTATACAATCTCCCCTTCAGTTCAACCTTATAAGTGGAGCTGTATTGTTGTTATCTTTATAAAATAACTTGCAATTAAGTATCGGCAAAACTCAATGTAATTTTCATAGGTGGCAGAGCGTTATTAGCAGCTGCTGAAAGTAACTAAAAAATTACTTTAGATGTAACTTAGTTACTTTCCAAATCAAGTAATCAGTAATCTAAGTTACTTTTTCAAGAAGCAAGCCAATTAAAGTTACTTTGAAGAAGTGATTTTCAAATCACCAGTGATTGATTTTATTTTCCAGCAATGTTTTATTTTGAAGTGTTGATTTTAATCTCAAGTTTTTTCTTTCATTTGTAAGTGTTGATTGTCTGAAAAACTTTAGATTTCAATTGGCCAGTATGGGGATTGAACCCATGACCTCAGCATTATTAGCATCACGCTCTGACCAACTGAGCTAACCGGCCGTACATAAGGTTGAATTTTCATCAATTTAAGAAAAACTTAAATGATCTTGACAAAAGTCACAAAAGCCAATGTTTTTCAAAAATCAATTTGCATAATGGTTTAATTTAAAGCCTTCTACTAATTTGAAGTGTTGATTTTCTGAAAGACTTTGTTTCAATCGGCCAGTATGGGGATTGAACCCATGGTCACTAAGTTATAACCACTTCATGCCAACTAGATGTATGGCTGGCTGCAAACAAAGGAGGAAAGAGTTAAAAATGACGTCATTTCCAGTGTAGTGGAGGATCGATATACAATGGGGCTATGCTCCTCGATTCAGACCCTCGGAGAGCATCATGGCATCATAGGTTCTTTAAAATACTGATACTGATATTAAAATAAAAACTGGTAAAACATGATCATTTCATTGAAAAAGGACATAATTTTTCACTGCAAGGAAAAGTGAAGGACCTGTCATTGTGTGGGTCTGTCTATCTTCTTTAGACTTGGTGGAATCTTGCTATCCAGGAGGTCTTACTGATTTCTGATCACTTCAGTTGGAGAAATGTTCCCTGATTTCAAAACTTTGGTTGAAGTGGTGCTTGTTATTCCAGTTTTTACTGTGGCAAAAGCGAACAGGAATATGTTGCCCAATGTTAGGTACAGGGGTGGATCTGGCATGAAGTGGGCCTTTTTCTCTTCCAACAGCCTTGGGGACAATGATGGAATGTGTTTCATCACCGGCTCTTTGATATTTCAAAATCAGTGAACTCTACCAAAGAAATGACATTGAGTTTTCATTGGATCTATCAGCAGGATAATAATCCAAGGCTTTTAAGGCTTTTAATCCGTCACAATCAGGAGTCTTTATAATTGTCTAGGGCACTGTAATTTGAAAGATTTTAGAAATATTTTTACTTTAATATTCATAAGGGTCAGAACATTTGTACATTTTGTTGCACACAAACCAACATATACAGTATTTTTAAGGACAATCAATTTAAAGTGATTTAGTTTACCATCGTACATATATAAAAGTAGAGCCCTAATCTAGTCTCTGGTATTTTATACATTTATCCATCCTATTATTTAATGTTACTCTCTGTACTGCATATATGACAGGCCTGAGGGGTGGGGCTGAACTCGTATCAAAGACTTGAACTTAAAAAAAAAATGTTCCGCAAAAAGAGGGTTTTGCAAATTTAACAAATATTTCCCATGATCAGGTATAAGTGAGGATTTTTCTTTCCATGTTTCCACAGCTGTTTTCCAAACAACTGCTTTTCTCAACTGTCCAGTGCAGAAAAGACCTGTTCTAAAGACAGCCAGTAGAGGGCAGCAGAGTCATTTAAAATCAAATGGCGGAGATATTTTAAATAGATCAACTCTTAAATATGGTAGTTCTCCTAATGAATGCATTTATAGACTTATTTGTATGTTATTTTTCCAGAAAGAAAAGACTTTTATAGTTCACATATTGTCGTTTTCTTCTTGTTTTGCCACTTGAGGCGTCTCGTCCTGCTCCTTTTCTGTTTCAACGTCCCCCGCCCTCTTCTCGTCAGACTGTAAAGGCTCCTGTCCCTCCTGCAAAGCCTCTGCAGGTAGGTCTTGTTCCGCCTCCTGCTCCAGATCCTGTCTGTCGTCTGGGTCAGACTGTGCCACCTCAGCCTCAATCTTCTCAAAGTCCTTCTCTTTGTTTTCAGCTTCTTTTACGCTGCCCAGCTGCTTGGATTCAGGTTCCTCCGTTAGATTCTCAAACACCTGGTCCTTGTTCCCATTTTCTTTCGGGGCGTCCAGTTCACACGGGGAATGGTCACTTGTAGCACCTGCCTCCTCTCCAGCTGACCTTCTGTGTTGTCTTGTAGGCGGACGCCTCTTGAATGATAATCGTGGACGGGTCTGTGTGGACAAGATGAGAAAGAGCCATGAGAGAGTTTAGAAGCTGTTTAATTAGGGATGGATATTTAACATATCTGTATTTATTGTGATGAAATGACAGACGTTGGAATTTTATAATTTGGCTCACTTTAAAATTGAAAACACATTATAACCGGCTTCATCACTGTGCTCATATTAGGGCTCCAGCTAACGATTATTTCAGTAATTGAATAGTTATCTGATAAATAAATAAATTGCCACATTCTGCACATTTCTCTTTTAGATTAATTTATAAAATATCAGAAATACATGAGAAAATTCATTTCCATTTTTTTAAAATAAGAAAATAAATATTTCTGTACTTAAAATTCCTTTAGAATTCTCGTAGAAAAAGATCTGCAGCTTAAAAAATACTTTTAACATAAACATGCGAATAGGATAACTCTTTTGGGTTCACTTAACATCAATAAAGTGTAGTGCTGATCTGTTGATACTTTTTTTTTATTATTAAGTGGTTAATAACTGGAGCACAAAAGATGCTTAATGAGACTTTTTTTTAACATCCTCTGAACCAGATGAAGCTAAAACTACTCCGCTTGAGGACGTCTGGGTAGAACATATTTTCAGATAGTTTTTTTCACGATAACTGCAAAATGTAGATATTTTTTTGTTGTGTTTGACATCTTCAAATATAGCTTAACTATGAATACTCCAAATTTTTTTGTTTCAGCACTAATTCAGATCTATTTTTAAATCTAGCAAAGCCAGCATAGCTTTGGAGTATAACCCTTTTAAAACAGAAAATTGACAACAAACAAGACAGAAACATTCAAAGGCGTGAATTTTGTACAGCTCCGCATTGATTTTCTTTGTCTAGTTGTCATTTCTAAAACAAAAATTAAATGTGCTTCATCTTCAGTTCAACAGCAGTTGTTTTTGCTCTTCAGCTGATTTCCGGTCACGTTAGAAATCTCACTGCGGTTTGCGTGAGAACACACCACAAAGTGTAGCCAGGGACTCTAACTAGGCTAAGTGGATTATTTTCTTCAATCCACCATCTTGTCCAGCTTATCTGAGACCTGCTTAAACAGAAGACGCACGTCGGCCAATCAGAAGAGCGTCTGTGAGGACAATATGCATGTGCCTCGCTGTGTCGTCACAACCAAGTAGCGTGAGTAATACTTCGACTTATTATTTTCGACTTACTATGTTTTTTTTTTTTTCAATCATTGGCTCAGTTTGTCTCATTAATTCAAATACAACAATTCAAATAAGGTCACAAGTAATCTAGGACTCATAATGGATGAAAAATAAATATGTTGTGGGTGGATCAGAGCAACAACAACTGGATCTATCTATGCTGTTCATGCCTGATGACGGGTTTACCTTATTAAAGCTTGGCAGCGGGGTCCCTTCAGGTGGGCTGTCGAAGCTAACAGGATCCTCGTCTTCGCTGGACAGATGCAGCGGTCGCAGGGTGGGGCTCAGGGGCGAGCAGGGCGTGGAGGGCGACAACTGTGCTGGCTGCAGCTTCACATCTGAACCTTTGGGCGAAGGCAGAAGAGCTGTGGGGGACAGAGCGAGGTTGGCCTGCGGAGAGGAGTGACGCGTGATTATCTGCTGGGGATTCTGGATGTGATTCTGTACTGGAAAGTCCAATTTGAGAGTGATAAAATGAAAATGTGAGCATTTCAACAAAAGTGAACGATAAACAAATACAAAATAAAAGGTTCCAAAACACACTATTATCCTAGCTCTCCACTTTTAAAGCAGACTAACAAAACAAACTCCAGTAACAAATAAATCCTGACCAATCAATTTGAGAAATCATCTGCCTCCCAAAAGACAGGGCTGCCCAACTCTAGTCCTCAAGATCTGCAGTCATTCATCACACTTCACTTATCTGCATGTCATTCCATCTTTATGTGCATCTAAAAGTCTAAAAGCATCCCTGAGTCAAGATCGCTGATGTGTCCTACCTGAACCGGGGAGAAGAGGAAGAGGGAGAATCTGCAGCCTTTTTGTCCCATGGCTGCTAGCTGTGGGAACAACTAACTAAAAGATCTAAAGTGACGAGTTGGAGGCTCACCAGAGCCTCAGTGGCCCAAGATCCCATTAGGCCATTAATCTGAGCCGATTGTGGCATCGGGGAAGAAAATCCCCACCCCTTGCTTCCCAAAATGTCATGAGCTAATGCACCAGTAGGGGGCAGTAATGATTTAAACATCCTCACTTCCTGTAGTGGATTATACAGTGTAAAACAATCAAGAGTGTCTAAGGTTGTACCTGCAGTTTCTCAATGATGGAGGAGTTCTTTGTTTTAAAGGTGGTGGGAGAGACAGAGGTCTGGAAAAAAAAGAAAAATAAAAACTGTCACCATCAGCGATAAATACGGAAACATTGTTAATCTCAAGTGAGTTTAAGCACCAACGTGATTAAAAACAACTACAAAAATAATAATTAAGATATTGATAGGAATCAAATTAAATGTGTAAAAATAGTAAAATTAGTTAATCAAACAATACTGTAATAGAGATAAATAAATTGTGAACATACAAAGTTAAAAAGAAAAAAAAAGTGAAGCTGCAGCCGAGTTGAAAGCCACAGAGTAAACTTGAGTCTGGGTATATGACCTTTTTGTTCCAAATAAAACTTTGTGGAGCATTAGTAACCCTGAAAAAATAACAAAATCCTAATTTTAGTTTCTGTAGGTGACAGGAAGCCAGTGGAGTGTGGCTGCAACCGGAGTTAAATGCCGTTTCCTGGAGCCAGTCAAAAGTTGAACCAGCTGATTAATGCCCTCCTTACACATGGACTTACAGTAACTGAGGCGTGTTGTGACAAATGCATGTCTGATTTACTCAGAGACTCTCGGAAGGAAATATGACTTTAGCCTGGCTTGAAGGTATAAAAAAGCTTCCGAAAATGCCACCCAGGTTGCTCAAACAAAGGATTGACTGAAAGATGCCTGGCATTCCAAACAAAATAACTGCTTTTCATTTTGATTAAGATTCGACTTTATCCATGATTTGTGTCCTTTACTGGAAATTTTGAGATCAAATATGTTTATACTCAAAAAGTTAACTTTATTATGACAAGAACTTACTTAAATACATTCAAAGAGTAATAAAACATGATGTGTATTGCTGAAAAAGATGTATGCTTCACTGTAAATAAATAAAATGGAGAATAAATTATGTGAAAATGATGTTGGTGCAAGGAAAATAATGAATATGTAAAGAAGCATTATTTTTGCTCTGATCGTTTAATTTAAGTCACATTTTTCCTTGTATTGTAAATAGGTGTAGAGTGTGTGCCACATTTAGATATTTATCTTGAAAATGATTACTCTGAAAATATATACACATCACAGCCTAAATTGTTTTTCAACAAAACATGTTGTACTCTTAAACGCAGACTTAAAACTAAATGAAAGCACAGATTTGATTTAATCATCAAGTTGTGAGAAGACTGAGACAAACTCAAGTCTTCCCAAAATTCAGGAAGCTGACAGCACATAAATCAACAGAGGAACCAAGTTTACCCACATCCGACACTTCCTTATCTTGTGTAGGATTCTGTAACTTTAGAGAACAAGGAGGTCGTCTTCGAAAAGGCAACTGCAGGAAGAGAGGGGGAAAAAAAGCAGAAAACCTTCTGAGTATAAACAGGTTATGAGTCAGAATACTGAAGATGTTTTTATTAAACAACCGTTTGGCTAGATGGTTACCTCATCATTTGAGTTGGGCATTGGCATAATGTGACCCTTTAACTTTCCGGCCAGCTCAGCCACAGACGGCTTGGATGGAGAATCCTTCAGGAAAAACAAGAATTCAACACAAAACCCTCAGGATTATCTAACGATTACTCAAAAATAAAAAAGACACATGGTGTTCAAAAACATTAATGTGAACATCCTAATCTTCAGCGGTCATAATAGTTTGAATCATAAGCTGTGAAAAGTGTGTTGTGTCACAAAGCATTAGGTGTTTTCCTTAAAAATAGATGACTACAGGAAGTCCACAAGGAACCATTTTAGGTCCCATTCTTTTAAATATATTATGTTTAATATATGTGACATTAAACATCAGAAGTTTAATCAATATGAGCGACTAACATGAACTTAGTTGCTCATATTGCGAAACCAACCTTGGGTGCTTCTGCAGAAAAGCTGCATTCAAGCTTAGAGAAAGTGTCTTCATTTGAGAAGTCACAATTGACATTAAGAATCTTTCTTTTTTTTCAAGGGAGGTTTGCCAATGATATCTCTAGATAAAGTGACTGTTTTTATATTAAAATAAAAAAAATAAAAAGACACCTAGAATCATTCTAGGTCAGAGTTAGGAGTAACTATGTTAAATATGTAACAGAAGAGCCTCATCTTGGATTAATAAAGGAGTTTTAGTTAAGTTTTTAATTCATATTAAAGTAAAAATTAATAAAACTGTTTGTGAATAAGCAAAATTCAGGGAAATTTTCACATTTGTCTTGTGGCCCGAGAGGCTGATCTTCAAATGCTTTAGCAAACAAAGTAAGTTTGACCATCTTGTGACCAGTTAACATTTTTTTGAAGTTGGAGCTCCATTCTTTTCTTTCACTTTGCATTGTTCAAATACAAATTTAACATCTACCATAAATATGTGGTAAAGTTAAACCAAAGTTAAGCTTGTTGGTATATTCTTAACTGTAGGTTTAGAATAGACTGCACATTGTCACTAGATCACCATAACAAAGGTAAAATTCTCATTTCTAACTTTTCACTTCGAAATGAGAATGTCATCAAGATGGAGGAGGGGAACCAGCTGGAAAGCTTAAGATGAAGAGAAACATCATCTTTCAGCATGAAAAAAACAAATACAACATCCAACAACATAACATATCTTCATCAAAAGAAGATTGAAGTTTCTGAATTGTGCAACCAGAATAAGAGACAGGAAATTAGCAAGTGGTTAGTTATGACATAAATAATTAAGCAACTGTGGCGTAAGTTTTACTTGAAGTGTACAATATTCTTTTTCCACATTTTGCCATGTTTGATGAAAGACAAAATCCAAATGTCAGATTGAAAAGAGACCGTGACATAAACCATTTTTGACTGAATTCACAAAAAACCTTGAAACCACACTCACATTCTTCAGTAAAAATGTTTCGCTTCCTCTTCTCCGTCAAAAGAAAAAGCAAGCAAAGTGAGAAATGCAGACATCAGGTGACTTTGAGGGGTTGGGGGAAAAGGATTGTAGCAGCAGTTTGGTGGGTTTTGGCGCCGTCCTCGGAGGAACTCTCTTGAAGCGCGACAGGAAGTGAGCCCTTCGCCCTGCAGCTGGTCAGCATCATGCTGCAGCCTGTGACAGTAGGGACCTGCATGTCCTCGCTGCTTCACGCTGTTATCACTGCCTCGGCCCCTTCACTTTCTCCATCTCCCGCTGTTCCCATACTGATTTCTGCACCGCCCTCCTCCGCACTTCCCTTTGAGGGTCAGTAACTCTGCACATATCTGAGCCTGAATGATAAGTTGGCGTCGGAGTAGAATGTGCATCAATTTCTCCTCTCTTCATTTATTTCTATAACACGATGGTGTATTATGGCATACTAAGAAAAATAAAAAAATTTGAAAAATAAAATTAATGTTATTTTTTTTAATAAAGTTAAAATATTTTGTTACTTTTTAAATAAAATTAAAAAAAATTATATATTTTTTTAATAAGTTAAATTTCTCCTCTCTTCATTTATTTCTATAACACGATGGAGTACTAGAGCATACTAAAAAATACAAGAATAATCAACTCATGAAGATTACAAGAGTAAAGTTGTAATATTATGAAAATAAAGTCATTTTACAATGACAATAAATACTATAAAAAATATTGTAATATTTTGAGAATGAAGTGTAGTCATAATATTACAAGAATAAAGTTGTACACTAATGAAGTTAAATTAATACCAGAATAAAATCGGTATTTTGGCAATAAAGTCATAATACTACAAGAGCGTAGCGGGAATTTTATGACTTGTAATTTTAGGATTTTCTTCTATTAATTTGATTAGTTTTGTTTTCTTGTCCCCGCTCCGTCGTTTAAACTGCTAATGGTTTTTTTGTTTCCATGAGTTTGTAGTCAAATTGTTCTGAGCTTGTGGAAATTCTCATGCATTATGTTGCCATTAAATGATTTGCATCTTGCTTGTGTGGTCACTCCCTTTCAATCAGTAACTTTCACACTATGTCACATTTCCATTTTACTTTTATACATCATTAAGAAACTTGTGGCTGTCTGCTCGCAGCTGCCACTTCTGTCGTGTTTCCTGAGTGGGCATTTCCACTCCGTCATTCCCGCCGCCTCCCCTCGGCACATTCTGGACCAGCGCCCAGAAAAACATGGATCTCCCAAGCGTCACAAACACACATACCAGGTTAATCGCAACACTTTATTTTCTTTTGCTTCTCTTGTTCTCAGCATGACCTCACCAACTCGCTCCCTCCACCCAAACACAGTGAAACGTCTGCTTGGACTCCTCTGTTGTCCCGCTCCACATCCAAACTTTTTCCTAAACTCTCCTTCCTCATATTTGATAAGCAGTAATTACCAGACGCCCTCCATCCCCCCCGCCAACCTTGTTATTTTGTAAGTTTCAATTGTTAACTCTTTCCTGTCCTTCCAAAACAAACGCAGTCAGAGAAAACCCAAATCACAACTGCACAGCCAAAGGAAACAGGGCTCTTTGTTTTAGTCGCCGGTGAGATGTCTGGGGTGAAGAAAAGCTTAGTCATCTATAATGATGGGAAATGATAAACAGGTACTTTAAAATGAGTGGAGTGGAAAAAAGAAAAAAAGTTACTCAGTTCCCTTTACTGAGATACCGCTAAATAAAATCCAGTGCTCAAAAAGTCACCTAATTAGTAAATTAAACATTTTTATAATTTAATTTTAGAATAAAAGCAGCTGTTCTGTGAAGGCCTCAGAAGTTGGATTAAAGAACCAACTTCACCTGCAACTCACACTGAACACACCATTCCATTGCTGAAGCATAGTATTGGTATCATCATGCTGTGGGGGTGCATTTCTGTAGTAGTGGAAACAGGAAAGCTAGAGGTGATTAAAAGATGGACGGAAGAAAAATGAATGCTAGAAGAGATAGAAGAAAACATTAGTGGTTGCTTTATATTAATTTGTAAATTTCTGACATATGTTCGGTTGAAAACTTAACATGAGTGACTGAGCCATAGAAAAGCCAAGCTTCTCCTGATTTCAAAAATTATGAAGAACATCAGGCGTCTGGTTTGCCTTGGTAACAGTCTTTTGTGCAGCTCCGTATCTGAAATCTATCAGTTGAACAAATTGCAAATGCTTGTAATTCTTCTAATCAATGGTCACGAGTTATTTAAATCTGTGTAAAGCCATAACTCAGTGGAGGGCATAACTAACAGGACAAGGGTTCAGAAGTCAGTCAAACCATTGATTTGGTTTGTTTCACATTTAAAAATATGCATATTTTGTTCAAATTCTTTTTTTTAAAAAAAGAAAAAAAAAAGCTTTATTCTAATGGTCAGATTATAATTAACGGTGGAAGTGGGAATCAGCAATTTATGGTAAGTTGTCTGAAAGTAAACAAATCTTTCAGATAAAAAGTAAATGTTCCGTGGATGGGATATCCCACAAGCCTCTTTAAATTACATGGGAGCAACTGGGGAATTCACTTTCTATGGGATGAGTCTCTTCACAATTCCCATATGAACAAACTAACTGCCCACAACATGGTGGGTACAGCATGGTGTAAAATACAGTCATGTAAAGAAAACATGAAACAAAACTTTTGCTACATTCACGATCAATCTCACTTAGTATTTTTGTCCCAGAGAAGTCAAAACAGATAACAATAGACCTTAAATGGAAATAAAGAGTTGGTTATCAGTACTGCACACGTTTCACTCAGCTGGGACCCCAAGCTTGGCTGTGAAAGAGTGGGAAACTATGTTTCTCTACAAGACAGATCAGATCAGACTATTTTTGGGGGCGCAAGGCCTGGGAAAAAGCCCCAGAGCTGTTCAAGCAACTCTGCTTTGTAACCCCCCCTGCTCCTCCGAGTGTCCCTAGACCACATCTGAAGCATGTTGTAATTCAGCATATGGAGCAACTGAGCATGCCTAAACAAGGAGATGGTTGAAATTCTTCTTTAAGCATTCAGAGGAGTCATGTGAACGGCAACAGCTCACTTATTAGCACTTGGCAAATATTAGCACGTAGCAAATATTAGCACTTAGCAAAAGTGCTAATATCTAAATTTTGCACATCATCAGACAAGGGAGATGTGGACGCAATATTATGATATAGGAACACTTTTCTTAACCAAAGAAAAAAGTTAAATGCAGGTTAATAAAGGAAAAAAAAAAAAAAAACTGGAGACTTCCATCCCGTGAGACAAGCCTAAGCATAAACCTAGAGCTAATTTGGGCATACTGAGTGATAAATACAAGTCAGACCATGTCTGTCAGGTTTGCACACAGCTGAAACATTAATCATTACATTTTAGAAAGTACAAAGCCAGGGATAAAATTTGTGGGGAACAATCTTTTCATTTTTGTTCACATAGCTAAGTGGAACTAGACTGAAGTATGTAAAGAGGCAATTTATCAACAAGTCAGATCAAAACACATAGTAAACATGTTATAATAAACCTAGCAACTGTGTCACATCAAAAATATTTATCAGAGTGAGGCAAACGTTAATTAAGGGTCTAGATTCACACTGACCCCGTTTAGTTCATTTTAACCAAACCCTAGTTTGGTTGCTTGGAAACTCCGGTTCATTTGTGGAAGTGTGAATGTGCAATCGAATTTTAATGTAGACAAAAAAAAAAGTCAAACTTTGGTTGAAGTTAACTTTGGTGCGGTTCAAAAGATAATGCCAGGCTGACAGGAGACTGCTCCAAAAGCAGGAAGAGGACTGTAGCACAGGGCAATCTGGGTAAATAAAAACAAAATAAAATCCACATCAGTGTAGCGCTACTGGGAGAAATGGCTCATGGTCTTTTTTTTTTTTTACCAACGACAAAAGAGAAATCCTCCAACTGCTAAAATCTGCTGCTACTCAATTTTTGCTTACTTTTCATACAGGATGAAATCGTGCTCAGTGACTTCTTCAGAAGTTTCCGTGTTGCTTCTTTCAGTGGTTCTTGGTGCAGCGCCCCCCACAGGTGAGTTGGTAAACAGGTTTTTCAGGTTTTTTTGACATGAAAACACCTGAATACTGCAGTTTTTTGTGTCAAAATGTGACGTCATTTTATAAACATAAGCTAAAGATAGGTGGAGCTTAGGTGATGCGTTTTCAGAACATTAAAGTAGGTTTATTCGCTAAGCATTGATACGGCAAAATCTAGACAAAGAAAGTAGAATCCAGAATGCCATCGGTTACTGACTTTTTAGCAAAACATTGGACTGGGACTCGGTGTGGGCAAATGCCTATTTTTAAATGACTCGGATCAGCATCTGAGATGTCTAGATTCAGATAGACATAGCAAATGTTTAATGATGTGCGCAACCAATATCTTAATTCCAGACTGTGGATGAAAGCATGAGGTTTACTGTGTGACCATCAGCTGCGAAAGAAGAAGAGCCAGACTGTCCACACAAAGTTTGCTTTCTTTTCTTACTGCAATTCATGTTCACAGAGGCAGGGGGGAAGAGGCACATGATATCAGGGCTCAGCAGACGTCTACATATCCACCAGCAGTCAAAGAGCCGCCATCTCCGCAATCTATCATGAGCCTGATGATAATCTGCAAGATCGTGGATGCTTCTCTGAAATTAAAACCCTCTGGAAATCTCTTAGTTAGAATGAAGTAAAGCAGACAATTGCTCAGCCAGATCTTATTCAGATTAGCAGACAGAGCATTATGCTTTCATATGGTCTCTGCAGCTTCAGCTTTTGCATTTCAGCAAGTCCTGCCGTAGGGAAACAATGACAGAGAACAACTCCTTCTGGCCTCAGCACTTGTTTCAGAGAAACTGGCACTTCTGTTGCCTGCTGCCTTTCCAGGAAAACATGAGGTGTTTTTAAACCAGGCCTCAAGTGAAATTTTCTCTTTTCCACAGTTCTTACAATGTAGTCCTTCACCAGTGGATGAGCTAAACTCATCCATCAGAGTCTGCAGCCCCGAGGTAACAGGGAGGTGCTACTAGCACAGGCTGGTACTGTGTGCTAGTCAAATAATAAAATATATTAAAAAAAAAAAAAAAATCACAAAGTGAAGAATAAATAACTGTGATGACCTGAAAATAGAAACAGGATGATGGTATACACACCAAGAACAGCTTGGATAGTTTTAATGTAAAGGTGAAACTAGATATTTACATATTCTCACATGTTTATGAAGATAATTCATAATGTTTGAGATACATGGAGGCATGACTGGATGTATTTTAAGGCAACACTTCAAACAGACATCATAAGAAAAGCACTTCATCCTTTGATACAAGTATAAACAGTATGGGAAGCTGGTAGGAGAGAGAGTTATTATCCACATTGACATGGGCGAAAAAGCCACTCAGAGAGGAAGAAGCCTTATTCCAAAAGACAGTCTTTTAGAAACCACTAATATTAGAGACAAATCCTGCTCTGATGGAAAATGGAAATGTTTTATCCCCTTAACCACCACTACATTTTTAAGTTAAAGGGTTGTAGGCTTTGTTGAAACTGAAAGGTTACAGGTAGAAATGATAAAAAGCACCCATACGGCTCTCAGATGCCCATCGGAGAAAAAAGTCAACGTTTTGTGATTAGAAAACCTTATGATTGCACACTGATTACAGAAAACATCAACGTTACACCTGCAAGAGGCAGCGCTCGTCCAGACCACAATGACCTAAAATCTCCTTTTATACTCATTAAAAGTTTTAACAAGGATAACTATATCTTTGCAGATTGTATCAATTAAAATGTTAAAAATGGCCAGGAGGTGAAATGGTTTGGTGTTTGCAAACAAGTAGCAGCTTGCAGCCTTTATCTTTACACTCCTTTCTGCCAAAAAAGGAAGAAGAATGGCAAGATGCCAAAATTAGAAGTGGGTGGTGCAGGCAGTGTGGGCTAACTGCTCTGTAGGGAGATCTGAAAGTCATTTATGAACTTATGAAGTCTGTTTTAGTCATTTCCACCTACTCTTAGTCAGAATTATCAGGGGTTCTTTCCGACTAAATTAACCTATTTCTTCATTTAGAACTGGCTATGAGGAGCTCAAATACAAACAAATATTTAACGACAACAATGTTGCTCATCCAAAAATTGTGATTTTGATAGATAATGCATATAAATTCTATGTTTAAATGAAACTGTGCATCTTTCTGTTGGATTAATTCATGAATGGCAGCAGCAGGGGTGTTTTTCTTGTGTTATCTTGTTCATAACCCACCTCCTGTATCTCTCTGCTCCACATGCTGCTTTGGGCTCTTAAAGTGTCCAGTCACAGCAACAGGCCCTGACAGAGCAACACATGTTTTTTTTTTTTTTTTTTTTTTTTTTTTAAAAAAAAAAGAAAAAAAAAAAAAAAAAAAATAAAAAAATAAAAAAATAAAAAAACCCACGGCAGTAGTTTATTTCTGTTTTGGGTGCCAAGACCGTTGAGTTCTTTATGCTTGATTTATTTACTGCATGGCTTTTTGTTTGTTCCTTGGGAAATGTCCAGATTAATTTCAAAGATGCAGCATGTAACTTTTATAAGATATATTTTTTTACATATTTGTTAAAACTACCGCCAAACCCTCATAATATAACATGAGACACAAAGTCTGTGGTAAAAAACAACAACAAAAAACAAGCTCCTCTGCTATGATCCCATCTACTTCAAATGGGACAAAAATTTTTTGTTGTCATGTAAAATGGATGATGCAGTGAGGAAGATGCTGCACATTCAAAAATACTAAGACCACATGTAGATCTTATAATACTGATGCTATGTGCTGTTTTAATACACTGTAAAGTTACTGGGTTGTCAAATCTATACATGGTATTGAATCACTTTAACTGACTCAGGTTAGTATTTGGGGCAAGAAATTGAGACATCCCATCATAACACTGCAGAATTTAAGCGACTTAGTAATGCAGAATGTAAATAAACCATTTCTGAGACTTTACTTCGAAGCTTACACTAACAATTTGTCAAGCCAAGGCATTTGAATCCCTTATTAGGTTGAAAAACAAATTGAACACATTTTATCCCACATGGTAACACTTCCTAAGCTTCTTTGTGTTTTCAAAGTCTGCACCATCTTCTTTTACTGCTTTGTATGTTTTGTAAAAAACAAAACAAAACACCTTGGTGCTATCTTTTTAAAGTTTCTTTTTTTGCTGTGCAAATCTGTACCTGTCTGGAGACATGGAATGCAAACAATCAGTGAAACAGGACCAAAGTGACAAAAGTGTTCAGCAAAAGAAGACAGAAAGCTATTTCAGGTTATCTTCTGGGAAACTGTTGTAGACAGCATGAGAAATACTGCAGAGAAAACACAAAGAGTTTGGGAAAAAGCATGTAATTGTGTCCTTTGGGGCATTTTCCACAGCTTACATCAGAGCAGAATACAGTTAAGATGTGTGAACATAAGTTTGCAAATATTCTCAGAGAGAAAGAAAGAGAGAGAGAGAGAAAAAAAAGCAAGACTATCCTACAAAATACAGGAAACATCAGTGCCATATGACATCGCTGGATGGCTCATGTCAATGTGTGATTTGCAGATATTCATCATAACTCAGTAAAGTTAGATATTGTTTTTTATCTTCTCAAAGGTAAAAGAGTAACCCTGCAATGAATCAGCCCAAAATGCAGTCTTATTTGCTCCAGTGATGAGGAACTTTTATTATGCGAGAACAGCTAAGAGTACCTGTTTATAATCGCGCTTTGACACCATTCGGATGACGTAGTGCAGCAGAGCAGCAAAGGGAAAAACTAACTCATTAGCAGTGCAGCTGGCACTGGCTGTTATACATTGACTTTACTATGCATTACATAATAAATGTGCTCGCCAGATGGTTGGCAAAGTATCTCCAAAATACTCCCTGCCCCACTTGTGGTGGAGTGTTTCCATCGAAGAAGAAGAAGAAGAAGAAGAAGAACAAGAACAAGAAGAAGAAGAAGAAGGAGAAAAGCACCACAGCATGACATCTTCCCCTGTGGAAAATTCTCAGGTGCCCACTCAAAACTCTATAAATGTCCAGTTTGTCTGGAATCACGTCGATGTTCCAGTATGAGGAAAAATAGGAAGGTTGGTCGATTGTGTCAGATTTGATAAACATAAACTACTCGGACGGAAACTGAGAGAAACATTCAAAATCTTCTGATCAACAAAAATCCTTAATATTCTGACAGTCCCTCCATGTTAGTTTTGTGTAAAAAATTCTTCATGTTAACTCTAGAGGAGCTGCAAACATCCACAGCTCAGGTGGGAGAATTTGCTGACCGCTCAATATTTGTCCAGAGTTAATGAAAACAAAAGTTATGCATCCTTCAACTGATAGAACAGCTATGGATCATATGTCATCCTAATAAAAACATCTGAAGGTCTCCATGATTCAGGCATAATTTGCGCATCTTCAGCTGAAAAAGACTTTACGAATAAAATCTAAGCCCACCTCGGATCTGCTTCTACATGCAGTTCAGAGTCTAAGGAGAAGCAAAGCAGAGCCTTAACCTCAAACTGAGTGGTTTTTGTTTTGTGGGAGCAGTTTTGCAGATTACTTCCGCACTTCCTAATGTGCTGTGGAGGAAAGAAATTGGGTGTTTCTCTTCCTACTTTTCACGTTGCAAGAAACTCTTGAGAGTGATGTGAAAGGTCTGAGGGAGCTTCTCTTTTTAAACAGGGAGGAGACTCTCAAAAACTATGAGCAAGCCATACATACATTTCCTCTACTCAGAAGAAACAGCCTTTCTGTTTCAGCTTCTGCACTTCAGAGGAAGAGGGGACGCTGGGCAGGTTTATGTAACTTGAGGAATTCATAAAAGATGCTCTGTCATCTCCTTTTACTTCCACTTAGGTTTTGGTAATGCGCTACAAGATTGGTCTGAAACTCACTGAGCATCTCAACTTATTAAGTTTTCAGTAAATCTTCTCTCCCCTAAATGTGTGTTAATGTGTCATTATTTGGATTTCATGTGCTGCTTTGCATAAGAAGCCAAAAATAATGTGAAAAGCATTGATATCGTATATGCTCTCATTGATCCATAACTCTTCAACCATATAAAACTGTTAAATATTAAAAGAAAACAATCTTAACTCTTCCAAAAAAAATATTAAAGCAGTATTTTTTAAACACTTCAACTTCAATCATCAATCTCAATTCCACTTTAATGTAAACACATCTGGTTGTAAAGAGAAGGCTGCAACAGAGATTTAAATAGTTTCTACCTCCATCCTGGGAATGCGCCAGGAATCGTCCCCTCCTGGTGTTTTTCTCCCTCCGCCTCGGTCTTTAGGAACAAACTGCGCGCAGCTTGAGAGGAAAGTGAGGAGAAGCGAAGAACAGCAGCTCTGTGTTTATATCTGGAGCCAAATCAGCCTCATGGACTGAGAGGGAGGGGCCCCGCTGTACTTTTCTACGCGCATTTGTCTCCCAACGTGAGGACTTTCAAACTAAAAGCCCCTTCATTACGGTGTTCAAGCTGATAAATAAGCCATTAAAACGTGCGAAGCATTTTACATACGCTTCCTTTTTTTGCTTAATTTAAGTTATTTCTAATCACAAATCATGCAAAGTTCAATTCAATTCAGCGTATCCATATAGTGCCAATATTGCGAGAATAAATGACTTTGATGTGTTTCTTTAGCGCCAATTCACGTTAGCAGAAGAGAGAAAAAGGCTAAGTGTTTTTTTAGGATTTTATTTTTAAAAATTGTAGTATAGATGATGATGTAGACACTGTCTGCTTAATGATACATGTATTTTAATGACATATATTGAATGGACGTGTCGTTAACACGGAAAAATAAAGTGATGAGTATGCTGACACAAAGGTTGTCTATGCGGGAAATGTTTGTGAGCGAGTAGATCGAGTAGACATAATTGAAATTAATGCTGTAGTTAAAAAAAATCATGCTGATTTAAAACGAACAATAAGACAATATAATTAACTTCACATCAGAGCAACTGTTACGTTTTTATTAATCTTATTTAATTTAATTTATTGCATTTTTTCCTTTTTCTGTCCAGCCTCCTTTTCTTGCTTCTTGTGTTAAGGCATTAAGCTACTAAGTAACCGAAGAGTGCATGGTTTGGTTTTGGATACAACACTTACTGTGCAGACCACAGGTCATTGTAGCAGACAAGAGCATAATATCATGTTGTCAGCATCAAACGTGCATATATGCTGCCCCAATTGAACCCCCACTCCCCCCACTTTTTGTCACATTACATCCATAAACTTTTTAGGAATTTTAATAGATCCACACAGACTGTGAAGTCAGTGAAAAATGATTCATGGCTTGAATAAGCTGCATAAACAGAAAACTGTCTCCTGTGCAGTGGAGTTCATTCACCCCAATAAAGGCAGTACTTTTTGGAACCAGCTGTAGAAAGTCATCGAGAGATAAACTAGAGGCTGAAACATTTCGCAGTGCTTTGGTAACGGAGAGCATCGATATATTGGATAAACATCAGTTTATAAGTCTTGGTATAGATTTTTAATGAAGTTTCATGTGGGGACTTTGGGTGGGTCACTCTTGCACATGAATGTAATTTTATCTGCTTTGCACCCCAGGCTGTATGCTTGGAGTTTATTTAGATTTTCCCATTGGACATTGTGAACATTTGCAGCTCCTTTGGAAAGCCGGGGAGCAATTTTTCCCTCTACTATTAGATTTTATTGAGCTTTTCTATTAATGTAAGATAGACAGATTGCCCATTAGCTTCCCTGTCCAGCCTAAGGCAAAGTACTTTTATAAAACAGTGAAGCATTTTGGCTCTTCAGACAGCAGAAACATTTCAAACAAAGGTAATTGAAAATGTTATCCTCCCATTGGTTCAAAAGCCACTATAAAATAAATATAAAGCCACTTTGGACAACAGACTGATAAATATTTCAGCTCTGCTAATAAAATGGTAAAACTATGAGCTTCATTCTTATTTATAGTTACAAAAAATAATGAAAAAAGTCAGGAAAAAAGAGGATACAGAGAGTGTTTTCTTTTTTAAAGTTGATTATTTCAGTTTTTTTTCTTACTCATCCCCTTCTTGCAGAGTTCACAGTGAGCTGCTCAGGTTTGAGATGAATGACCTCACAGTCATTCTGTGGTGGGAAAAGCTTTTGAAATAGAGAGAAGGGATGAGAAAAGGAGACAGCAGCATGGAGCCGAATGAAAGTAAAAAACAGTGACAGTGAAGTCCAGGTTCTGTAGTGCTGAGTGCGGTTTAAAGAATGTTCTGGATTTCACTTCACCCAGTCACGCTCATGGCTGAGGGAGCAAAACAGGAAAACAGTATGTGCTCATCATAATTTGCGGAAGTAAACTGGAAGGAGAAACTGATAAAGATGTCTTAAAGGCATAGATTAAATATATTTCTTTTATAGATTAAAATATGTTTATTTGTAAAGAAATTTGTGTATTATGATCTAATACATGCTCGTTGTTTTACTTTACATCTGACTGTCGTTTTAAGTTTTAAAATCCCTGATTACTTCGGCGCATTTATGTAACTGGCACACACTTTGCCGCCCTCTGGTGGTAAGAAATATAACGACACTGTAATAAAAGAAAGGAAAATAACTATGGAGCCCAGTTGATCCATCATATTTCAAAATGAATTATTCAGGTTTTATGTGGAGTACCAGCTGTGAAAGTAATTTTACTAGTATTTTATGCATTTTATTTAAAATCTAAAATTTCTTTAAGTTTGTTTATGTTAGTAAAATCAGCCTTGGGGTTCATTTATTATTGTTTATTATTTACAACAAAACTCTAACAATGCTCACCAGAGTTTTGAAAGTGAAACAGGCTCACTGCATCACAGATTCTGCACCATGTTCAAGAGCGGAAATGAGGGATTCCCCCTCACCCCCTTTCAGTCCTTTGCTCATTAATCATTGCCTTAAACCCTGTTTCTATAGAGCAGAGCATCCCAGTTGTTTCCATGAAGTTTAAAAATGATTTTAGACCTTAAAAATTGACTTATTAACACTTAGTAACAAAGATGTAGTTGTGCTTATACATATTTTATAATAAATAAAAAGATCTGAGTAAATATAATTTTAATGGCACATTGGATTAAAAAAATGCAAAACGCTTTGGGTCATTGTGTTGCTGAAAAATGCAACATTACCCCAGTCTGTGGTCAAGAGCGCTCTGCAACAGGTTTTAATTCAGAACGTCTCTGTGCTGTAACACAGACTGCTACAGCTGGTCCTGTCTGGCCCACAGCAACTTCAACAATTCCTTAAGGAACCCTGAAAAATATGAGTTACAACAACATTTCACTTCCCTTTGGAATCAGTAAAGTATTTTTGAATTTGATTTATTTTTGTCTAACAGTGTTTCAAAACTCTCTGTGTAAAATTGAACAGCATCGCCTGCAGTGGGTAAATTTGGACTTTTTTTTTTTTTTGTCATGAATTTGAAATGAAAGCTGCATGAATTTAAATGATTTTGGAAGGCTCCAGGGCAGGTATATCGACAAACCACTTGTAGCGCAGCTCTTCATTATCTGACAAAAAAAAAGAGAAAAAAAGGGCAAAGAACCCAGAGAAGGGTTGTGCTGCTTGTTGATCTTTCCCCTGGGTGATGTCAGGTTAGTCTGCTGTGAGATATGAGCTTTAACAAGCTCCTTTAGCTTCTCTGGCAAAGAGCTGAATTACTCCGTTTAAAAAAAACAACAAAAAAAGAGTGGATGAGTCAGCCCAGAGCGACTGCGTCTCTTTGTATTTGTGCAAACCAAGGCCTGATGATTCATCGGCAAAATCCTGACAGCTCCTCACAAAAAACAAAAAAGAAAAAAGAAAAAACAAACGAGACGCATGACAGCCGGGACGTCGACAAAGAAAGTTCAAGGTTGTTCTATGTGAGAATTATTATTATTTTTTTTCTTTTTCAGGATGGAACACGTAATTCAAACATTACACTTCTCTCGGGAACAGATGAGACACAAAAGACCACAACTTCTAATTCAATAAATAAATTGTCCAAAGTGATGGGATGACTCAAGTTGTGGAAAAAGAAAATCGTTCTAAGCCTCTGCGGTTCTCTTTGAAAAGCACTGAGGGCAGCTGTTACTTTGAATATGGTGATGCAGGGACGTTGGCTGGAGGCATACATGCAACCCAGAGAACATTTAATATAATAGCTGTGACAGATTACATGCGACAGCCGGCACGTACGCAGGCCTCAGACCTCTGGGCTCAGGTGGCACCAGCGTCTCTCACACACAAGCTCACATTCACACACCAAAGGTTCCCCGTTTTGATTTTAAAATGCTTTTATCAAGTTTATATTCAATGTTTTCACACACATACACAAACTCACAACTGGTAAAAACCCGCTGGCAGCTTTATTTTGTCGTTTTCTTATATGAATCTCAAACAGTAACAGTAAACAGTATGATTAAAAATGTTTCGTCCTACGGGGCTTTGTAAAAGCATTCACCTGCCTTCACCTTTCCCCGTTTTGTCATGTTACACCCCAAGCTCCTGTGTATTTTGTTGGGGTTTTATACCCCTGCTGCTACAAAGTAAAGCTCAAAAATGTTTCTAAATATGCACTACATAAAATGTCACTGCGAAAGCTAGCAAAAGTAAACCAAAGTGTATTTATATTTTGAGATGTTTATACAAAATGAATACTGCACAGAAGAAGATAAAATGTAGAATGAGATGAGCCTTTTCAATGAATATTTAAAATTGAGAAAAATAGGCAGCATAGTTTGAAGTTAAGTTACTTTTGAAAGCCTGTTGTAGATGTTAAAAGTAGATTTTGCATAAGAACTTACTCCTAAAATGACCAGTTTTCATTGGATTCATAATCAAAAAGATTTCTTTTTTGGTTTCACAACAGTCATAGTTGAGAGTCCAAAGAGCCGCAGGTTGCAGACCCCTGTGGTGGTCCAGCAAAAGTGATACATAACTGTAAAGATGAGGACATTTTTTTTACATGATTTTAAACATTTTACACCTATAAAAATCTGAAAAGTGTGGTGTGCTTTTGTATTTAACTTTCTTCACTCTTCTTTACTCTTACGCTCCTAAATAAAATGCAAACAGTTGCCACTAGAGGCCATTTGTGAAGGTGTCAATTTTTCAGAACATTTGAAAATAAAATTAAAAATTAAAAACAGCATCATGAAGACTAAGGAACAAAGATAAAGTCATTGTTAACAGCTCAACCCATCATCCAAACAAAAAAGAAAAGACTATTTAGAGTAGCAGATTCTGTCAACACGAAACCTGTCTGGCCTATGTGAAAGAGAAATGGAAATGAAAATCCCTTTTGCATGTTGCGTCTAATCCTGCACTGACAGGATTTTAGGATGTCAGGATGTTTTCTCACAGTGGCACACGGTGGTGACGGCATCATGCTGTGGGAATGCTTTTCTCCATCCAGTCTAATTGGGATTGAAACTGAAAACAAGAAGGAGATATTTGCAAGAAACAGAATTCCATTTAAAGTTTGACCTACATTTAAAATACTTTGCGTGGTTGAAAACTAGCACTGCACATGACCTTGAATACGCCATAGTCATGAGCTAACATGGCAGTGGCAGCATCATGATGTGGGGATGGAACTCAACCTCTTATTACTGTAAATGATTTGAGATTTCCAGTAAAACAAACAATCCAAAAATATGCAATTAGAGCTGGAATGCAGAGATTTACATTAAGGCATATTCACTTGTTACAATGGCCTAGTTAAAGTACTGACCTAAATCTCACTAAGAAACACATCAATATTGATGTTCACAGATGCAGTCTGATGAATTGTACTGAGCTTGAACTGTCTTGCAAAGAAGAATGAGTGGAAACCTGAGTGTGAAGGTGCAAAATGAACCTACAAACCTGAAAATACATTGAAGTGTGTGGTTGTAGCACGACAAAATACGAAAAGGCAGAACAATTCACCAACATAATTAACTCACTGTACATTACAGAAAACCTAGTGATACACCAAGATGCATAAATGACACATAAACAGTCATGCATTCCTCCTAATAACCAGTTTTAAAACTCTAATGTAATCCATAAACAACGGAGATAAGTGAGCTGAATTTACAGATATACCAGATGTAAATAATACTGAACACTGACTGTATAAAGGTATCTCAAGAACTATACTGTGACATTATAGGCGATTATAATAATCAGAAGGCCATTAAGAAGTAACAGATCATTATTATTATTATTATTTTTTTTTTTTGCATGGTAGAGCCCTGTTTCCCCTCTCATCCATTTTCTGCGCATCCTCACTGAGTATCCTCTTTTGATCTTGAACCCTAAACCGTAGAGAATCTCAGACCCCGGTGAGGCTTTCATTCAGCGTGGAGATGTGATCGATCATACAGAGCTGCCTCTGGCTGCGGCTGGCCTGCCGGGGCCGCTGGTGCAGCAGGAAGAGGCGCTTGGCCGCGGCCCGGTACTTCCGGGACATGAGGTTGTAGACGACCGGGTTGATGGAGGCGCTGAGGTAGCAGAGCACCATGGAGGCCATGTTGAAGTTCTGACTCAGCATGGCCGTCTCGTAGTCGTCCACCTGGGCGAAGAGGTTTCTGCCGATGTGGTAAGGCAGCCAGCAGATGATGAAGGCTAGCACCACCACCACTGAAAGGCAGAAGACGGAATAGATCAGAACAAGAAGCTAAATGAAAAAAAAAAAAAAAGACACTTAAAGTTACAGCCAAAGAGAAGTCAAGAGCTAAAATCAGTCGGCAAGTGTTTGTTCCACTGCAAAAAGTTACAGTACGTGACCGTAAAGGAACCAAAGCAAAAACCAGAACAACATAAATTGTTTGGAAATAAGACAGATGGTTTTATCTAATTTAAAAAGCCATTAAGTGCAGTTGGGTCTCCACCACCTTCCTCTTGGAGGTGACAGAAGGATTTGACTGATAGCTTGTTTCAAATCCGTGAAACAAGCTATCAAACAACAACGCTCAACAGTCAGTCGTCTGACAGGATTGTCAGCACATGTAGCTATGTTGCCTTCAGTTATAAAAATGCAGTTTTTTAGTCATAAAATAAATTTGACCTCATATTTTGGCGCCTTGAAATTGGCCTCTGTCTCTTTAAGAAGCTCCTACTCTTTCAGACACTCTGTCTTCAGCACATCGTCGCAACAATGCTCCTCATTACGCCATTTATAACAGTTCTTAGGAGCGCTGAATTTTGGAGTAGTTTGTTAATTGCTGCCGCTGCAAGACTGGAGGAGCTGAAACCGGAGGGCTACCGAAGCATTAGTAAAAAATTGTGGTGGCAGGGTCGTGCCACTATTTATTTAGTAAATATAGACATACACCCAGAAGGATTAAGATCACTAATTAAGAAAAGAAAAGCGAAAAAAGCTCCTTCTCTACACAGATTGTGTTGATTCATCACACAAGACCAGATAAAAATAGAGAACATGTAAAAAAAAAAAAAAAAAAACTCAAGGCGTATGTATACTTTTGCGAGCGACGCAGCAGCATGCAGCCAGCTTCAGCAATAACACTATTTATTTTTCATGAAAAATGGAAGTAAAGGAGTCAGCTAGAGGATTAATGTCTAGCGTGGAGAATAATCACCATAAATCCAGCAAAGAACACAGTGAGTGATGTGGGAGCTAATCACTGAGTCACCAGTATTGATCAAGAAGCCCCTGCAGATAAAACCCTCATCAGTTTCTAATGGAGGCACTAATTTCTGTCAGGACAGTAAATGTCAGTCCTGTAATTAAAGGGAGGTGTGTCTGACCAAATTACTTAAAAAATAACAGTTGGCACAGAGTGAGTGGATGCCAGAGTTACGACAGACGAATTAAAAATAAAAGCTACCAGGACTGCAGCAATATTATAATGGATGCATCCTGATGAAACATTTGGAAATAACGTTCTGGTACGGTCACGCTCTTTCACATCCTGCGCAATGTTCCAGAGCTTCAAATTAAGATAATCAGCATGAGCAGCGGCAGGACATGATTAGCCTGAGACTAAACCAACTAATTAACCAGATCATATCAACAACGGAGCACATGGCACCAGCTCTCTCTCTTCATCAAGTCAAGAGCCAAAGGGCACGACGTGGTGGTGCATGTGGCCCCGTGGAGCCGCTGGATAATGCTCCTGATGGTGCAGGAAACCAGAAGTCCTGGATTCCAGACTGTCAGGCTGGCATTTTTACTGCTTCAGCCACGCTGAAAGGCAAACTGACTGTGCAAACAGGTGGGATTTCAGCTTTAAAAGCCTTTCCCCTACAAAAGGCAAGATTAGAGCGCTGTCATTACCAAAATCTGTTTGTTTTAGTTTGAGGGGATGAAAAGCAGGAAATAAGGATGACTTACAGGGTGTTTTCTTGTGGTGAAACGGTGTGGAAACAAATCTTTTATGTAGTCTCTTCGAGGATTACCATTTGGTTAATTAGAGAGGAGCTGTGGAGCTTTGAAAAATCTACTGTTAGTTCTGTAGTATCTATAAAGTTATTGTCTTAATTTATTTATCTGATAATTGTAAAAAAAATCAGCTCTGGATCAGCACGTTTTTGAACTATGACTGAGAAAAATGACTCAGATAATATTAATTTTAGTTTTTAGAAGGTAGTTAACCAGTAGTTAATGAACAACTATTGACTAAACCTCTGCTGAAGTTTGCAAACATAACAATGGGTGAAGTGACTTCATATATGGAAGGTGTAAAAAAAAAACAGAACTCAAGTAAGGAACACAAGCATGAATCAGTGATGGATGGATGGATGGATGGATGGATGGATGCATAGAGGAATGGATGAACAAAATGAAACATTTTCTCTGCTTTTCTCTCCTTCTTTCTCCTCATCTAAGCTAACAGTTCATTTGTTAGCGACTGTGGTGGAACCCTGTGAATTTCTCCTTTTTCTCTCCCATTTCACTGATTGCATGTGTCCCTTCAAGTAAAGCAGTTAAGCTTTCTGTGACGTTTCCACTGAGTCACTTTTAAAAATTGAGCTCCACATGGTTGATTAAACTCTGCTCCAGTGTTAAGTTTCACTAAAGCCTCCCCTGCCTTCGCCTCACTCACCCAGGATCTTGACTGTTTGTCTGTGGGACCTCTCCCGGGCCAGAGTGCAGGGCCCCTGCATGTCGCTTTTGCTCTTCCACAGCTTGCAGCCGATGGAGCCGTAGAGGAAGACGAGGCAGAGCATCGGGCAGAAGAAGTAGGTGGTGGACACCCACAGCATGATGTGCAGCTGTCCGGAGCTGATGGCGTAGCTGGTGTGCTTGCACTGACCCGTGTCGTAGTCGGGGCGCGTGTCGTTATCGTACTCCACCCCCACCAGGAAGAGCGTTGGGGCCGCGGAGACCAGGGCGAAGCCCCACAGGGCGAGGATGATGTACTGGACCCGGCGCCGGGTCACCATGACTTTGCTCCGGAGCGGGAAGCTGATGGCCAGGTAGCGCTCGATGCTCAGCGCGGTGATGTGGAGGATGGTGGCCGAGGTGCAGCCCTCAAAGATGTAGTGGTAGAAGCGGCACACCGCCTCCCCGAAAACCCACGGCACGTACTTCCACAGCCGGTAGAGGTCAAAGGGCAGGCAGAGGAAGATGACGAGGTCAGACACCGCCATGCTGGACAGGTACAGGTTGGTGGTGGTCTTCATGTCCTTGAAGTGCTGGATGATGAGGATGGTCATGGTGTTGCCGGTCACGCCGATGATGAAGACGAGGATGCAGATGACTGTAACAGGGATGAGGGTGGAGGTGGGGAACAGGGAGCCCTCGTAGTGGTGGTCGTCTATGTTGTACTGGTCCATGGCCTCCGCTGCTCCAGCATGAAGGTCAACTGGAGGTCGGGCCCAGGGCATAACAGTCCCACTGAAAGCTGGACGGCACACTGGGAAATCTGGACGCTACAGTGGTGAGAAAGAAAATGATCAGGAAACCAAACAAGGGCTTTGTTTTAAGTCAACTTTATTTGTTTAGCACATCTCGGCAACAAGGCAATTCATGGTGCTTTACATCATAAAAATATCATCACCACATCAAATAGTCAAGAAATGGAAGAAAAAAAAATAGTAACAGACATTTCATTTGTCAATTTCCACTGTGAAAATCATCAATACATGTAAGATATACTGGTAATTTTGTCAAGTGACATAGTTAAAATCATCAGTAAACATAAAAGAAAACATTTGACTTACTACTCAGCTCAGTTAATTATTCAAAGTAGTTTAAAATCTTTCTATCTAGGGATAAGATTTTTGTATTGCAAATACGTTTTTATTAGTCTTCTGAATTACTAAGAAAATGAATTCAGTTTTTATATTGAAAGAATCTGTATCATTTAGATTGTTTTTATAATGTTGAATCACTACAATAAATAAAATGTTTGGTAAAATTCTGATTTGTTGAGACCCGCCGCTGATTGGAGCTTTTAGTTTTAATTCAAGCAATTAATCTTAAATTATTTTTGTCTTTCACTGGTTCTACTGAACTTTTATATACACTGAACTAACTTTGTACTCAAACATAACTTTTAAACATCTGATATTTGTCAACAAATGACAGTTCAATACAGCAAGTAATTCCTGTAAATCACAGGTGAAATGAAAAATTACTACGACATGCAATTGTAATAAATGTGATATAAAATGTTGTAGTAAATAAGTTTAAAAAAATCCTAAAAGTCAAAAGAATGAATATTTGTTGTCGTCTTTACCTGAAAAACTGAGTTGTTTCGACCTCCCTAACTTTTCCTGGTCTCCGTGTGGCGTTCAGGAGCAGCAGCAGCTGAGGGGGGTTCACATGAAGTGGCAGCGCCCGCCTGGATGCTCAGACTCCTATTACGGCACACGGAGAGATAATGAAAGCAGCGCCTCCTGTGCAACACCCCGAGGAGTCACAGAACATCAGTGTGTGTGTGTATGCATGTGTGGTGGGGGTTGCCTGCTGTGTGTGTGTGTGTGTGTGTGTGTGAGTAATGATCATAATCAAATGCTGACAGGACACATTAGGGCAAAGAGGAATTTTAAGGTTACACAGCAACCCCAGGCCCCCATTATGAATGCTCTCCTCTACATGAAACATCAGATAGAGATCATCATTATAATTAATAAAAATAATAGAAATAATATTAATAAGTTTCAATTGTGACGATATTATAAATTCATCTAGTTTCCAACTTGTAGACATCTTTACATATTATGTATATCAATACAATACACATATATGTGAATATATATATATCTATATTTCTTTAAAAGCCTGTTTGTTTTAACCAGTGCAAACCCTTTTGTGTCTCAATAATTGATATTGCGCTGAATTAATGATGAGAGTAAACTCAGCATAAAATTGGGATAGCATTGATTAAAAAAAATGACAATAAAGGTTCAGGAAAAAAACTGAAATGCAAACTTCCTGCTTTAAATTAGAAATAAAAAATACAATGTATATATTAAAAAAAAAAAAAAAGCAGTTAGGGTTGAATGTGTAAAATTTATATATAAATATTTTTATGTTTGTTTAATAATACATTTTAGAGTATTTAACAAACAAGTGTCCAATTCAATGCCAGGTTTCAGTTTTGAAATGCATGTTTTAAATCATTTTTCTTAATTTCATCATTTTAGGAGAGGATTCTGGAAAATAACTGGCTGCTCAGGCTTATGCATCAAGCAGGGATGTATTTTTAGTTTCTGATCAACAGGTTTCTTTCATTTTTATGTCTGCAGCAGCATCAGTCACCGAACGCCGCATGTCTGCTGTGTTCTGTTGAGTCAGAGCTTTTCCAAATAAACGAACCTTTGCAGCAAGAGACACCGACTTCAGAGTTTATTGCGTGAACTGAAGTAACCCACCTCAGGATGAACTACTCAAACCTCAGAGGGTCAGCAGGAGCCCTCTTCCTCTCGCCCGCTCTGTTACCGTTTGCTCCCGTCAAAGCAACACAACAGGAGAAAACTGGCATGTTTTCTTTCAGGAGTTTCCAATTCATCTCTCACCAAGAGCCAACGCTGAGAACAATGCAGTGGGAACAAGAAGCGGGCCCACCTTCACCCTCATCCATCACGGCGGCTGCGGTTGCACCATGAGGCGCGTGTTCGGGCTGAGAGAAGGAGCTGCTGCATCTTTTTCAGTGTCTTCAGGATGAACTCTGAAGACCTCCGAGGAGCTGACAGAACTCTTCGCTCAGTGGTCCAGGATTATTTGAAAAATGATTTCAGGTGTAGTTTCTTGATTTGAGACATCTAATATCAAAGGGAGGTGCATCAACATTATTTATTGTCATTATTTACGTTCAAACAATTATACTGTAAGATTGAAAAACATCATAAGAAATTAGGTAAACCACAAAAATGCCAAATAAATGATATGCAAAACCAAAAACATGATTGGGTTATGTTTTCGTTTTACTTACTGGAATGCCATAAAACGGCTCCAAACTTCTTATGTTCACATGTGGTGAAACAGTCCAACATATGAGCTATACTTAGACATGTTTGATGCTAACATTATGGAAAATGCATAACACCGCCCTCTAAGTCTTTGAAAATGAGAGAGCAAAGCTACGTGGACTAATAAAGTCTCAATACTGACGTAAAACTGACTGAACTCTGTGAAGATGTTTTAGGTGTTTTTGTTTAGAAGCAAAAGGAAGCCAAAGAGATGCGCTCAAACTTCAACCATGATGAAGAATTATAAATCTTTTATTGTGCATGGATCCTTTGTAGATATCATGGCTATACAGATACACTTTAGATACATATCTATGATTATACATTTTTCCCATAGCGAACATTGTAAAGTGATATGTCTGGTAGTATGTATAGTATAACAAATCTTTTTGGAATGTACGGTGTATGAGGTAACTGCAAACATTAAAATTACATAAAAATGGTCTTTTATTTTTGTGCATATTTTACTCATTTTTGTGTTTTTTTTTGTTTGTTTCTTTTTTTAAATCTCTCCAGCCAAAAGGCAGCAAGCCCAACGGTGAAGAGGTGTTAAAATGGCACACTTTGCAATCGCTATCAAAAATAGGAATTTGAATCATTTCAGTGACAAAGAAGAGACGTTTGAATGTCTGAAAGACCAAATCATGTAATTACTCAGGATGTTTTGCAAGATACCTGCGTTTCGTTTCTATTATTTTTTTTTCTTTTACAGCGGCAGCAGCGGAGATCTGCTAAACAACACTAGACCTCACAGCCAGATCAGCACTGAAGACGACTCAGTGTCAGCAATCTGTTACAAATACTCAACGTACAGAGAAAAGGCAAATTTTAGATTTGCATTATAACACATTTATGTATCCATCACTTGCATTCCATGATTCATGACTACTCAGGATTGTTTTAATCTTCTGTGGAGAGTATTAACATATATTACTTCAATATTATAAAAAAATATACTTCACACATGTATGAACCGAAAAAAGGAACAAAAGAAAAATCTAAATATAAAGAACTACTTTTCATTTTTCTCAGGATTACATGTTGACTAACTCCTAATGAATGCTGCAAAATAAAAGGAAATAAAACACATTTGAGTGTTTTTAACACTAAAAAAAAAAGATCAAAACTTAAGAGAAAATTAAGAAAAAAAATTATACTGTTCCCCCCCTTTCCCCTCTACAAATTAAGGCCTCTGAAACAACTGGTGTATAGATTTTTTTCTTCTTCTTTTTATTCCTGCTTATAGATGAGCTGTTTCAGTGACACGTTATGCGATACTACGACTTTTAAAACACCCAAAACACAAGTAGGGCTTGCACAATCTCAAAGTGTGCTCTATAAAATGCATCACAAGACCAAAAACAAATGCAGTCAGTCAAGATTTTCTTCCACTAAGGTGCAAAAAATCAATTACCAAGGAGAAAACAAAAGTAAAACATATGAGAAAGCGTACATTTTTTGTGCTGAACAACAATATTTAAGAGAAAAGCAGCTGCATGATTGTAAAAACAAGCTACAGTATAACTATATGATAGTAAAAATAATTAGAATTCACTGTTAGTTTGGTTTCTGTTTAACTTTACCCTTTGATTCGTTTTGTTTTTGTTTTTTTTCTCCTCCACAAACCTGCCGAGCCTCGTGTCCTCGCTGTACAAAAATATACGAACATTTCTCCAGTCGTTTTTGCATCCTTGAACATTCCGAACTTGAGAAAGATTGAAAAGTGCTAAATGAACGCTCTATAATGTGAAAGAGAGATTTTCTGTGACTCCCACACGGAGTAGAGTGGGGTGTGGAGTTAGGTTCCTTCATCTGGGCGAGAAGCCCTCCCAGCCGTCTGAGCTGTGGCACGAACTACATAGAGTACACACACACGCACACACACCTCACTGTGCAAACACTGGCCCTTCAGGTCCCACAGTCAAAAAGCACGTCAGCTAAAGACAGAACCTACAAACTATTTTTTTTTTTTTTTTTGGAACACATCTATGAAAAAAACAGCTTCATACTGGACACAGAAATGGAAATATAAATATGAACAGTCTCTATACATTTAATAAGCGCGCCGTCTTCCCCCCCGAAACAAACCAATATGCTTTCAGAGTTCCTTCTGCACAGGCGGCTGACCGCTATAGATTAGAAATCTGAGCTGAAACCACAACTTTGGGGCGGAGTGACAGAGTCAGGAGAGTCCGGAAGGAATCACAGGTGCCAAATGAGATGTTACATCCTCCATTTATAAACACACACATCCTGCTGCTGCTGCTGCTGCTGCACCCCATTTCAGATAACGTGATTAAGCCGTCCAAACCGGAAAACAGTTAAAGTACAAAACAGAGAACACAAAACAACAGAGAGATGGAGGGGACGAGGGGGAGAATAAAGCTATAATCCTGCAGCCAGGCGGCGCTGACTCCTCACTTAATGACGAAGTACTGGATGACAAAAGCGATGAGGATGGCGATTACGGCGAAAACCATGAGGAGGAGGAAGGCGCACTGCTCGTCCGTGAGGCTCTGTCTGGTTCTGATGGACTCCGTGCCGGTCCGGGAGCCGGGCCCCGCCGTGCCGCCGCCTGCCGTCGCGTCGCTCCGCTGCTGAGAGAGGGTCACGGTTGGGCTGTAGGGGCCGCTCAGCTCCGTGGCGTCCTGGCACTGCCGGATGGCGCACACGCGGAAACGGTAGTCACTGCTGGACTGCAAGTTCTGGACATGGAAGGATGTGGCAGAACCTTTAAAAGTCTTTGGAAGGGGAAAAGAAAATGAAAGAAATAATTAATCCCAGAGGGAAATTAAATGTTGTTGTAACTCATTGTACAATTTTCTTCACAGAGTTGTTGTAGAGAATCCCAAAGTTGAAAGTACTCAGAGGCCTTAATTAAGTTGGTCCAACTTAAAGCGCAAAATAATTTTTGATGTGAATTTCTTTGATCCATAAATTAGGTATGTAATATTTTAATGAAACAATGTGGCAGTTTGTTTTGGCTGGACAGTTTCCTAACTTTTTGGGTATTTTTTCCCCCCAGTTTATTTGGTCTACAAAGTCTTAGTTTATTCAAAGCCACTAAAAACCCTTCTTCCATCAACCTTATTTAATAGATGAAATTATGGGCTCCAATTTTTTAGCATTATTTGGAAAAAGTAGCTGGATGTTTCAGTCCTACTTACTTTTAAAGGTTACTCCTAACCAAAACTGACAAGTCAGTCAAACACAGTATCAATAAAAGAAGCGGACAAACGTCACCATGGTAACCCTGGAGGAACTACATACAGCCAGCGTTACAATTGATTTACATCACGACATATTCATGTGTCAGAGCGGCTGAGTCAAAGCCCAGTACAAAACCCAAAGGGGGGAACATTTTCAATGAATACTTTTAAAAGTGATTGTAAGATAATTACTCACCCAACTGCTTCCTACCAGCTGGATTTTTATTTTTAGCTGCGACTGACCATTTAAACACCAGAACGGATTCTGATTCATATTTTTGGTGATATCATGTTGTAGGAGAAGCCATCTGCTTTTAGATGTTTGCCAACCAGTTTTCTGAGTCGGATCTGAACGCTTCCAGGAGTGACACGTTTCTCAAATTTTCTTCACACAGAAAACCACCAATAAAATGAAAATGACTGATTTAACTCAGGATTTTATAGTTAAAAAAAAAACAACTACTCGACTACAGATGATTTAGGGCTGCAACAATTATTTTAACAATTGATTGTGACAATCAAATAATAAATTGTCACATTCTTCAAGCTGATTTTGTACAATATTAGAAATACATATGGGTCAGAAGTTATGGGTAGGGAAAAAAATAGATTTTTTATGTCAATTGCAAAATGAATATATTTTTATACAGTTTTAGCTTAATTACTTCATAGCTGGTTTACACAACATCCTGCCAGTTTAAACTCTGCTTCAAGAATAATGTCTCCTCTTAAAAAACAGATGTTTAACCCCAATGAGAGTGACAGTAAGAATAAAACAAAGACATAATTCAGAAGTTGCATCATTCAGCTTTCTGATTCAATTGCCAGCATGTGATGCCACATTAGCATAGCCCTGCAGCGGCCATCATTCCACGTTAACATGGCTGCAGGCCGTCATGAGGGATGAATGTTCTTTGCAGGAGCGAGACACCTGGGATGCCTCATGGATCAATGACCTTTGCATAATGGGCAATTTAAATCCGGCAGTGACAATACAGAGTGGGCAGCACTGCAGAGACAACAACACGGTCCAGAACCCATCTGCATCCTGATCTGCACCAAACCGCCTCTCTGAAGAACGATGGGGCCGCTGAAGGTAATGGGAGAAGGATGAGGAGAGGAAGTTACCGGTACCTGTTTGAACTCTGAATTTCCCATCATGCTCTGCAGGCTGTAGATGACTGGGTCCCCCTTCATGAGCGGCAGGGCTTCCCAGGTGACTTCGCAGGAGTTTTCGTCGAGACGCTCCACTTTAGGGGCTGGAGGTGGGAAAACAGGAAGACGCAGTGGGATAATCCAGAATAAATAACACTCCTTTGGGCTTCCCCAAAACTCTGACATAATACCACAGTAAAAAACCTACACTGCAAAAACACAAAATCTTAGCATTTTATCTAGATTCTAGCACAAATATGCTAGCACAGTTGAAATAAAACTTGCAAGTAACTTCTGAGCAAGACATATGAACTTGTTTTAAGCCGAAAATCAGCTATATAACTCTGATCGGAGCAGATCTGGCATTTATTTATGATAGTCCGGTTGTTCTAAACCATCTAACTAGAAATAAAGACTAAGAAACACATCCAGCTTCTTCTGACTTAGAGTTCCACAGCTGTAGCTTACTCCTCAACAGGAAGGTGGGATTGTAAGCCTCTAAACTAAACCGTTAAAGTGCCTTTTTGATCTCAAAACATCTAACTATAAGTGAACATGTTAGTAAAAATCCAGCACTAAACCCTCTTTACTCTGGAAGTGGACTTCACAAACACAGGCTATCAGACACATGACTGCCAGATACAAAAAGGGCTTCTGCACTGACAATAGAGCCTACACCCTCATTATTGACTTCGCTGTGGGATCAAAAGAGGCTTTGCAGAGTCCGACAGCGAACAGACCACAAAGCCGAACAACCGCTTTCCAGATGACAGCCGACACGTCTGTGGCTGCCGGGCCTTCTTCGAGTAAAAAGCCCAGCTTTGGTCAAATGGGGTTAAAAGCTGAGCACATTAGCTGTCAGCAGGACGCGTCTGTGGAACTGAATGAGAAGAAAAGAAGAGAAAGAAGTTGAACGGTACCTTTCACAGGAGGCGGAGGAGAGCGTGGGGTGGTGAATGTGTAAACACTGGAGAAGGGCCCTTCGCCCGCCTCGTTAAAGGCCTGGATGCGGAACGTGTAAGAGGTAGACTCATTAAGCCTCTGGACTTTGTGTGTGTGGCATGGTCCTTTATACAAGGAGATAAATCTGCAATGACAGGAGCATGAAGAAAGGAAAGGATTTAATGAGGAAAGCATAAATAAGGAGGGGAAGAGAAGCAGGCGCTGCACTGTGGCAAAATATACATCACTAAAGACGGATTGAGAACAGAACTCTGCTAAAATGTCCACGTCTCTTTCACATCCCACCACATTCAAACCAGACTTCATGGTGTTTCATTCTGATTTAAAGTAATAGAACAAAAAGCAGCACATGCATTTGAACTGAGAGAGAGCAACAAATAATCTGAAAAGTGCATTTGCATTCAATCTCTTTACTTTGAGACCCATAAATAAAAACATCTTGCAACTAATAAAACAGCTCACTCTCAGCCTGGAGCTTGAGCTGGGGAGCGTCAATAAATAGTTTCTAATTTTTGACTGAGATCATGAAGTGGATTTTCCTCCATTCATATCAAACACTGACTAATGAATAGGCCTGTCACAATAAAATTGTTGGACGATAAATTGTCCCAGAAGTCACGATAAATGACAATATCGTTTGTTTGAGACTACGTTCAACTAATATAATGGTAACCCTCTCAAAGATCAATAAGCTTTAATTTCTAACAAATATTAAACGCAGGAACTGGAAGACACTTTAAATAGGAAAAATAAGTAAACAACAAATAAAATGAATATCACAGGCTCTAAACTGTCCTGCAAAAAAGCAGCTAGTTGAGACCAATGAATCAGACTGAAGCCTTTTGTTATGCCGTCTTTGTCTTTGGTTGAAAGAGAGAGAGAGAGACATGAGAAACAAACAATCATGCAAATAGAAATTACCAAGCTTGTTCTAATTTATCATGCGACTAATTGATTTATTATGACAGGCTCAGTCAAGAACAGATGAATATTTTTGCAAGGCACTGCAGCTCATTCTTCGGTTTAAATTGCCTTCCTATCCAGCCTCTGATCTACCAACCTGCCACTCTTGTCCCCCATCTGCAGGTGATACTGGGGGGCGTCTGAGGTGACGGATTTGGGTGGGCCGTCGCCCCACTTGAGCCTGAGGGTCTGGTGGCTGAAGGCAGTGCACTCCAGCCGGGGAGGCTGTGGCGGCAGAGGCTTCGTCTTGAGCTTAAAGGTGTGACTGAAGGGCCCCGTTCCCAGGCTATTCTGGGCTTGGATTCTGATCCTGAGGGAGAAAAAGCAGAGAGAACATCAAAAGGCAGTCGCGGGCGAGCTTTGTCTGGCTCAGAGCCTTCGTGTTTGTCTGCAAAGTTTTTACACTTGGATATTTCACAGCTTTAAAATGGTTTATCCGCTTTTCAATAAAAACTCCGGCTTCATGAGAGTTTGGTATGAATAGAGATCGAGACGGTGCTGAATCCTGCAACAGTAGTTGGAGGGGTTAAAAAAAAAAAAACTGCAGATGTGTGATGGACATTTCCCTAGGGCCATGTACACATTTCATATCAGATGATATCAATAATTACTGATTAATTTTTTGTTTTAAATATCCAACATTCCACCAAACTGGTTATCTTTCTTCTTTCATAACCAATTTCCTCTTAAGCTGTTGTATCCCTTTTATCCTTTCCTTCCACTTTGTCCCTTTATATTTTTATTTTTAAGCAGCCTGGTGGCGAAGTATTAAACTAACCCCACATACTGAGGCATATTGTGTGTATTCTGTACACTATTTGCAGACACTTGAGATTTTATAGTCAACAACTGCATTACTAAAGGTAGTACGATTCGTCCCATTTTTTTATCTCGGTACAAAGCCCTTCATGCTGCACTAACATGCTTGTTTTGCATGGTGTGTTTCTGCTCTGGTGAGAATCAGCTGATCCTGAAATCTGAAACTTTTCCACCGCAGCGCCAACCTGTAGCTGGTGTCGGGCTGCAGATGCTGGATGATGTATTTGGTTACTGGTCCGACAACGACAGGCTGCCTCTCTCCAAGGTCGATCAGGTAGGACGTGATCTCAGAGCCGTGATCGCACGGAGGGTCCCAGGAAACCCCCAGGCAGGTCGATGGGGAATAGACCACCTGCGGGCGGGATTCCGCTTCATCCTCTTCCTCTTCTTCGTCTTCATCTGCTAAAGACTCAAACCTCTGCAGCTCAGACTCCTTCAGTATGTAGATGTTACTGACAGCTGCTGGTACGGAGCAGGGGGTCTGGCAAAGCACGGCCTCGCTGAAGGGCCCCACACCGGCTACGTTTACAGCCTGCAAAACAAGAGCGGACAGTTTTTGTAATCTCTAAGGGAAACATAAGTGGAATGCAGGTTTGACCACTAGGTGGAGCTGTAATGTAAACAAAACAACAAGCATATTTAATAATTAACAATAGCAGCATAGCTAGAAGAGACTAGAACAAATAAAATACAGCTTAGAGAGGATTTTAAATGAGAAATGTACTGATGTCTGGAATTAGGAATACAAAAAAGAATCTTAAGAAAAGGAAAACTATTTTGTTAGTTATAGTCTTATGACTTTGAAAATATTCAAAACAAAGCAGCCACCTGTTAAAGCAGTGCATCCCGGGGGGCCATTTGTTGCCCCCGGACTGAATTTATGCAGCCCACGGTTGCACTTTGCAAATTTTTTCCCCCTTACACAGGTGGTTGATGCAGATGGAGAGTTTTTATCTTTAATCAGGGCAATTACATTATTATTACACAAAATTATTGTTATTCTATTTTGAGGACCATCTCTATGCAGCAGCTTTTGGTGGACTCGGATCTTAATTCATCAAATCTGTCAAAATTATTTTCAATAAAAGTGATCTAACTCCAGTTTTTATTACTCAGAATTGAAAAGGCCATGTTCTATTATCTGAAGTCGAGAACTTTCAAAATTCACAAAGTGGGTCCATTTATTTTAATGAGGGAAAAACTTTTTCATGTTTTGGATCTACAATAATTTACACATCCCTTTCCAACACACAATTGGAGTACTTGTTTAATTAAAGTAGTGCAACTTGGTTTATTACTGAGTACGTAAAAAAACAACAACAGTATTTTCTTTTTTCCTTTATTGTTTTTACCCGGCAGTCGTTTGGACATAATTTTGGCCCAAGTGGCAACAAGTTTGGCCAAAACACTGAAATGCACGCAATATATTTCCACTTAAAAGAAAAAATAAATAATGCATACCAGCCCACTCAAAACTGAAATGCTTGTTCAGAGGTGGTTCAAGTCTGGTATAAAGTTTGATTATATTGTTTGAATCCTCCCCCCCCCCCCCCCCTCCTACGAAAGTTTTAACAATGCTAGTCATAAAACAGATTAGTTCTTTTATGCACTATGAGCTACAAGGGCATGATTATGTTCTTTCAAACAATAATTTACATTCAGTAAAAAAAAGAAAAAGAAAAACGAGAATATTTAACCATATTTAGAAATAAAAACCTGAAGAGTCCGTCAAAGCTCACCTGCACGCGGCAGAAGTAGTTAGTTGCTGGCAGCAGCCCCTTCATTTCATGACTGAGTCCCGGTCCGCTGTAACACACCTGCATGCTGCCTTCTGCTGCTCCCCACTCAAGACGGAACTCCGTCACTGGAGCGCCGTTGCAAGGAGGGGACTGGAAGTCAAACGACAGTGACGATGAGCGCTGATTACACACTGCAGCTGAGTGGAATTTGTCTATTGTGTTCTCCGAATGATGGATATGACGTTTCTAGCAAATTGGAATCATTTTATGTGACCGACCAACACAAAGTCGAGATTCGTAAACCGCCTTTTGCTGCCATTTCAGTTGGGACTCTTTTCGGGTGGTTCTCTACTATGGATGTGAAATGCCAGACGAGATGTCGATTATTTAGACATCTCGTCATTTGCATCAAAATTGATGCTGACGCCTTTGCACTCGCCCAAGTTGCTACACAAATGCACATTCAGCGCAGCCTTTTGTTGAAAGAACCTGGTTTCTCTAAAAAACATGTTGGTGGAAATCTATATGGCACTGAGTATTTTTCTCAGTATCGAGTTTGAAATGTTATTATTGTGACAAGCTATCTCTACTGACTTTCAACACCTAGAAGCTTCTACCCTTTCTCCATTTGTCAGATTGGGTCAAGAACATCTGTCAACATCTATTCCACAGATTCTCCCTTTTATTTAAAATTAACCGTCCCAACACACTAGCATGCTTTGATCCATATGTTTAGGTTTGCTCTCTTGCTGGAAGGCTAACTTCACACAACAGCAGCATTTTACTGAGATTGAATTACATACAGATGGACTCAGCTGAGAAAAAAAAAATCTAGTAACTTCTGAAGGCAATTAGTTACACTGAAATTGAGCGAATAAAGCTTAATAGCCAATGTAAGCTACGTTCTTAAATTTTTGTTTGCAAAAACATAAAAACAAAAAAAAAAAAACAGTTTTTTCTCCAAATCACAAAGAATTTTGGGCATGCCCCCGACCTCAAACTTGGACTGCAAGCATAGTTTATTGAAGCAGATGGACATTTTCTTACTTATTAGGGATTTTTTATTTTATTTTATTTTTTTTTTTAACATTTCAGAAAAATTTTAGATGCAAAAAATAGATTCCCCATTATAAACAAAATTCATTCATCTCAATTTTGTAACTCCTAATACCACAATTACTGATTTGCATTTACTCAAAAGCAAATATTGCAGTTCAAACAACCCAAAACCTTTTTAATCTGTGGAATTATCTTATATAATGCAATCATGCACCAGTGATTTACTGGTCAGTTTTCTATAAAAATCTGAATTGAGATAAAACAAAAAAGGAACAAAAAGTTACAAATGTCACACAAAAAGTATAAACACTTGTGGCACCGGGTGCTTTCAGCTTAACAATCTTGACCCGCTCACATAAAACCCTGAAAACCCCCCCCCCAAAACTAATGAATATTGTGACGGGTAGGAATACTTTCAGCAAGGGCAACACTCACCTCCCAGCTCACAATGACACAACTGGGTGATTTGCATGTGGTCGCAGGTGCCTTGCACTGCTCCGGGGCTCCAGGACCCGTTGTGACCTCGCAGCGCTCAGAGAGAGGCCCAAACTGTTTTGTGAAAGAGCAACAAGAACAATTTAGCCGGTATTTCCTGTAAAGAACAGGTAATCCTTCTGTTATTGGTGTGTCTTTCTCACCCCAGCCTTGTTTGCCGCTTTCAGCCGGAAGCTGTAGGTCTTGCCGGGAAGCAACCCTCCCACAGAACAATCCAGCTCCGAGCCCTGATAAACCTCCCTGCTCTCCTCAGACTGCGGTCCGCTGATTTCAACGCTGTAGTAGGACACTGGGCTTCCTCCGTCTACTTGCGGGGGACCTGAGTGGTTTTGGTGAAGGTTAATAAAATGGAGATGATAAGCAAATGTTACCATGCAAGAACGGCAAAGTAAAAGACTTTAAAGCAGGTCAGCAGGCGAACATTTGCATCAACCGACACTAGAAAGTCATCCCACACACAGCTAAGTTTGCTAAGTTTGAGAGGAATGACTCACCCCAGCGCAGTTGCACTTCCCTGGCTTTGGGCTTGCCCACCAGCCGAGGGGGAAGGCATGGCCCTGGGGGCACCGCAGGAGTCTGGACCTGCAGGGTTTCTGACAGCTTGCAAGAGAATAAAACACACCAATTAGGAAGCAGGGAAATAACAAAGCTGAATCTCACACCATCCTCTCACTCTCCCCGACAAAAGACAGTGGAAACAATTGTCATTTCCCAAAGCTTATCAGGCTCCAGCAGAGTAGAGAGGAGACAAATCTGAGTGCATTGTTTAGGCATAGTTTTGAATGGGTAGTTAGATTATCAGACAAACAAAAACAGAGACCCAACTTTTTAGTGACGAAGCGAAACGTGCGACTGCTGTTCCACCAGAAAACATCTCACCTATCTACCAAGGAAATGTGTGCACGGACAAAATGGTTGATAGAGAAAATTAATGAAGATAGGACGAACTGAACTGATGAGAAAAAAGCCTCCTCTGACACATCCAGGGAGGGTTAGATGATTAGCAGGACATGTCGTACTTAAACACAAGAAAGCATGACCTAATCTCCGACCAAACGAGTTTGACTTTATGACAATTTCCAATTAAAGGAATCAGACGCACTGGCTGCCAGAGCTAATAATTAGTTTCCCTATCAGCCAAGAAATGTATCAATACTAAAAACAAACAAGAGGAAAATTTACATGTCTGGAGAAGAATAAACAATTTGATAATTAAGCCTGTATGACAGTCTCATTAAAAACACTCTTAGTGTTCTTTCAAAAAAACAACAACAAAAAAAACAGGTGTTTATTTTTTTTCCCATCTTTTCTCTGCAGTCCAATTAAATTTGAAGTGATTGAACCTCTTGAAATGTTTTGTGCGCAAACAAGCACGTGGAGCTTTGTGCAGTGACTCACCGGGCTCTGCCCCCCCTCGCTGATGCAGTAAAGCCGCGCCTGGTAGCAGCAGCCGGGCTTCAGACCGTCACACACGTGTTCCAGGGCGGGTCCCGAATACACCAGTCCCCATAACAAACCTAAAATCAGACCCATTTTAGTTCATTCCAAACTGATTAACTTAAATTACAGCAAAATGTAGTTTTGAGCTGAGAAATGTAACCAACCACTTAAGCCCTCAGACAGCTCCACGACATACTTCGTCACCTCGGCTCCACCGTTGTCTTTAGGGGGCTCTGAATAAAGAGACAAAACATCAGGATTATTAGATATAGGCTCTTATTTCTGATTATTCTAAGTTTATGTTCGCAAACTGGTAAGGGTGTGCACTTTTGTCACAAATGTCAACGCGTTTTTAAGATGTTTTGTTGTGATAGACCAACACAAAGTAGAGCATAATGATAGAAAGAGAAAAACTGTTTACAAAGGAGTGAAAAAATTGTGCCATTTGTTGCAGTTACATCTCCAGCAGCTTCTGAAAATGGACATTTTTGCCCATTTGAGTCAGTTATGATCAAGCACTACATATATTCCTCTGTAGACTGAAACAAGAACAATCCTGTGTCAAAACAGCTTGAGCCAATTTTTTGCAGCTTTGACAGCTTTACATTTTGCTCCCAAAAGAAAAAAAATATATATACATCTTTATAAGCAAGAACAACTTTTTTAAGTAAACACAGTATGGCTTCTAAACTCAAACAATTTTCTGGAACACAAAGAATTGAGACATTTTCAGAGCCACAGATGTGTTATTCAATTTGGAGGAAAAAAAAAAAAAATTAGTCACACAGATCGAGCACAGCCCTGGAAGATGAGTTCGTCCAGTGACGTGCATGAAGGATTCTTGCTGATGTCTGGACAGAAAAAAAAGAACTGATGTCATCCACTGTACAGACTAGCTTGGATGTCATCTGTCTCATCTATTGTTGGGTAGCGCTCCAGGACAAAAGTGAATCTGTAAACCAGACCTGCCAGGTTGTCGGCTAGAAGAAAGTATGGGAGAATTTTGGAAGAGAAAAGCTTGGAGGAAATCTCACCCCAGGCCATTTTGAAGCTGTCGGGTTGGACTCTTCCTCGGATGGTAGGCCTGCAGGGACAGCTGGGTCTGTCTGGCTTTGTGATAAATTCCACAACCTGACTGGGGTTACTCTTCCCTTCTGAGTTGTACGCTGCCACCTTGTTAAAGTTCACAAATAGAGGCAGTGAGAAGACAGTTTGACATAATACTGGCAACAGGTTACCTAAGCAAGAGCAGAAGGGCATCTCAAACTATATCTTCAAGATGTTCATTTCAGAAATTCGCTCCAAAAAAGTGAAAATTGTATATTATACAAATTCATTAAGCATTGAAGTTTAATATTTCAATCATTTAGCCGGAAATTCAGTTTCTTGGAACAAAGGACCACAAATTGAGGATGTTTTTTTTTTTTTTTAAACAACAAATGTTGGCTCAACTAAAGGTTTGTGTAATGTACGGTATATCCACTCAATAATTAGAGCAATTTTGTGTAAATTGCTGCAGAGTAAGAAGTCCAGGTTGCTTTAACTTGTCTACAATTTTCAGTTTGGTGTCCAATCTTCCTTTAGAGAAAACCACATATGCTACGTTTACACTGCAGGCAAATGTGACCCAAATCCACGTTTTTTTGGTGTCTGTATGTGTTCCATATCTGACTTTTTTGTGGCAGTATGAACAGACCAGTTCCAACCTTTTCACCCCTCCAAACGCCCCACCCCCCAAAAATAATATTCTTATTTGAGCTACTTCTGTACTAATTTGGATACATGATTAGATGACATGACTTCCTGAATGGGGAAACTTCCCACTGGACCTCAAATGACTGGGTATGTGTGTCTCTTAACTCTTTATTCAAATCCTGGAGCTTAATTGACTTTCCGTCTGAAAAGAATACTTTGGATTCATGAATAATAATCCAATCGTTTTTTTCCTTAGCCCATGAAGGACACATCTGATATCTCCATAGAAGCTAAACACACAAAAGTTGCACTTGCAGAGCTCCAGAGGCACTGACTCCAACCAAAGTCCACACTTGTCAATATCTGCCAGCCTTTGAATATTACTTTGATTCAAAAACCTTCTTAAGGCTGCAGTTATTCATGTTACTTTTGCACCCTTTTTCGCATTTTTCCTTCCATTAAACTTTCTATTAATATGCTTGGATACAGCTCTGTGAACAGCCAGCTTATTTAATAATACAGTTTTATGTTTTATCCCGTTTGAGGAGGGTGTTAAAAACTGTCTGTATGGTAAATTAAAAATCTGCGATTTTCCCATGATTCTGAAGGCTATAAAATGGCTATTATCTAGTATTTTGTATTAAATGTGAGTGTAAACTTTACTGGTCTTGTTTAATAATGTAAAAAATATGCTTTTTGGTCTCTATTGGCTATAAATGCTAATCATCAAAATTAACTTTGTATAATGAGCATGTATAAGAGTCTCACTCTTAGAACAAATTTAAATAATTTCTTATTGAGCCACCTGTAAGTCATCAGATACAGCAATGCACAGTTATGATATCTGCAATTACAGCATTAAGAGAAAACATGCACACTACAACTTAAGTCTACAGAAACCCTAAAACCAAACACTGCAACCACACAATGAGCAAATGCAGCTTCAAACTGCAGAAATAGAGAAATCTTCATCTTGCTGAACGCAGATCTTTCACAGACTGAAGCAAGACAAACAGCTTCGCCCTACATTGTGTATTTTGGTAATTGCAATGAGAAACAGAGGGATTCTATCATTCAGACATGCGATAGTGTGTTTCGCCGATAAAACTCTTTTCCATCAGCATCATTCTTCCCAAACGCGTTGCACCGTTTCCTCTGGCTTACTGCATAAACCTTACAATTTGTTTTATGGTCCACACCTTCATTTTATTTCACGTCCTAGAGGCAAATAATGGAAAAAAAGTGCAGCTGTTGTCGGCATTTGCAGCAGGAAAATAACCATTATTAGGGAAGGATGGCAAACAACCGAACAGAATGTAATGGGAAAATATAAAGGATGGTGGTGCAAGACAGGTTGCAGAAAATGGTAGAAAATTTACAAAGATTGGAAAAAAAAAAAAACATAGTTCCTCTCAACTTGGCAAGATTACTGCCAGCCAAAGGGCCACATATTGGTCAAACGCTTTGCTCAACTAGCTTCTCACTGGGGCCCTGCATGCGATCAACACTGGATCAAGCCTGTTGATGCTTTCAGCTGCCCGCTGCTCTGCTGGCAGAATCCTGTAAACGGATGAGTCATATGGCAAACGTGGGGCTCTGCAGCACCACGGCCACCACCCCACCCCTCCCTCCCTTCTGAAAGCTCGCCCAATTCTCATTCTCACACACACACACACACACACTCCGCTTCCTAAATTAAACCAGATAACCCGTTCTGACTTAACACCTTGCAGAGCTCGCTTACCCGAAACTTGTACTTGGTGCTCCTGCGGAGATTCCTCACGGTGTGGGAGAGTTCGTCACCGTCATAGCTTGGCTGGAAGCCATATCCCTGGGACAGAGATGAACGGGGGGGAAAACAAAACCACCAGCTGAGCAATGACTTACTCAACAATCACTGAAGCGCAGAAAAATATGGGATCTGAGGGGGGAACAGCAACAGAGGTAAAGGGAGCTGCAGAGTTTTTGACAGCTAAACCTGCAGGTGGCATCTGAAGCTGACATGAACTACAAAGAGGTGTGTAAACCAATATGTATTTTTTCATTCTAAGATGGTTGATATGGGGAAGGAAAAAAAAAGGATCTGAAAGAATTTTCCACTACAATGGACAGCAAAAGTCTTCACACCAGTTAAAAAGCCAAGTTTTTGAGATGTAAACCAACTTTTTTCAGCTTTGATGTGACATATAACCTCTACAACTCAGTTGAAATAAAAACAAAAATCATTTAGGGAGAAGAAATAAACAAAATGAAAAAATGAATATAATGACGTTGGCTTTGTATAATTCTCTGTTCAAAATAAATCAACACAAACCGAGTAATGCAAAAGGGAGTCAGTACATACTTATAGTAAAGTTTTTCATGATGTTGTTTTAAATTGCAACTTTACTCTGCAGCGATAGTCCAAATACTGTGTGTAATACTGCATATTTTAGTACTGATCCAATACCAATAATAATATTTTTTTTATTTCAGTGTAACATATCAAACTTCTGCTCTTTAAGCATTTTTGCGGTTTTTCCTTTCAATTATTTTGTTCAAACCTAGGACAGAATTTAGACGTTTATAAGTATCTACAAAATACTTAACATATTTGTGTGAACAAAAAAATAAAATTTGAGAGCAAATCAAATTTATGGTGAGATGAGACACTGCAAAAAATAAAATAAAATTAAATTTCAAGATGGAATCTAAAACTAAGGTATCAATCTAAGCACACTAGTATCAATCCGTAAAGGTCAGATGAAACCAATGTTGATCTTTTGGTCACAGCTCCAACAAACCAAATAGCATCATAGCCACCCAGGTGTTAAAAGCGTTATGATTTGGTGCTGCATTTTATCAGCTAGAACTGGGTTTTCAGTCAGGCTGTAGGGAATTAAGAACAGAATAGCTTTCCTTGCAGGCACAAAACTTAAAAACAAAAAAGGAATGAACTGAAGATGCCACCTAACAACCCCTAACAGAGAGTAGATCAAATGAAAAAAAAAAAAAAACGAGGTATTAAACCAAGAGATATACCGAGCCTTCTTCCTCCATCTCCAGAATATAGTAGATGTCATCCTCCTTGGGTGAGCTGCTGGGCCTTTGCCACTTCATAGTAAGAAAGGTCACTCCTGCCAGCTCCAGTTCTGGAGGGAAGGGTGGCAATGGCACACTGCATGAGGTGAACAGGTCCACCACTTCACTGAACTCGCTGGGGAGGACAGAGAGACACACGACAGGAGAGGATGGGACAAAGAGACGGAGTGAGAGACGCACATCGACACATGGATGAGGACAGTTATAAAGAAGGTGACATAAAAATGGACAACATGTGGGAAATATTCCAGAATGGAGAGCACAATGAAAAATGGCTCCTGTTACTTTAATGTTTTCACATTTTGTCATGTTACTACCACACAGTCATCGTTACAGCTTACAGTCATTTGTAATGGATCAACAGAGTAATTACCGATGTGGTTTACATCTCTACTCAGCCAGAAGATAGTGGAAGTTGATGTGAAGACATATGGAGCTAATTACAAGTCAAATGTAGTTCAGGTTTTCACACCTGAACCAGAAATGCAGCATTTGTTAAATTTTCAGCTGATGCGGTTTTCTTTCACACTGCACTGTGTCAAACGATCCAAATCCTTTGAAAACCATGTTCGCCTCCTCACCCGTGGAGCCGCCGCACCAAAAACCACCAAACGAAACTAAATGTAAACGTCTGAAGAAGACACTAAGTGCCACTTCCTTCTTCACAGAATGTAAACAAAAATGAAGTGGTGTCAGATTTTAACGGTTGTAGGAGTTTTCTTTTGTTTTTGGAAAAAGACCACAAGGCCCGCAAGCGCCAGACTCATATGCTTGTTTTGGTTTTATTTACCCAGAATGCCCTGCGCTTTTAGAGCAGTCTCCGGTCCTATTGGCATTCACAGATGAATTTGAACCGCGGCAGAGTTTGCTTCGACCGAACTCAGACCTACATTTTTCTTTTGCTCTTTTGGCCCACATAAGAGTTCGATTGTGCATTCACACCTCCCCGAACAAACTAGACTTTCTAGGCAAACAAACTAGGGTTTGATTGAAGCAGACTAAACATGGCTGGGGATAAACGCGTCCTAAGAGACTGCAAAACACATGCCGAAGTAGCTTATCTCTGTAATTGCAGCATAAGTTGGAAAATGTGTATACTTTCCCTTCAGCTTCACGGTTGAGTGCTATTTTGAGTTGTTTTATCGGATAAGATCCAATTAAAAGACATTAAGGTTTGTGGCAGTAACATACAAAATGTGAAAAGCGTAATGCTAAGCGGTCCTTCAGTCTGCTCACCTTACACCCATGTCATTTTTTGCAGCAAGGCGGAAGGAGTATCTAGAAGCTGGTGTAAGCTTGGTCACGCGATACTGCTTCTGAGGTCCGTAGTAGCACTGTTCGAATGTGCCTGTGCCCTTTCCCTTTAGAAAACACACTGCTTAATTCACCAGCCACTTTACACCAAAGCTTCACACACAAAAAGTGTAAAAGGTGTACAATTATGAGAAACAAGTTACCTCATCCCACTGGAGAATATAATTTTTAATTTTAGAACCATTGTCACATGGAGCCTGTAGAGGAAACGCACATGATTCATCATGCATTAGGAAACAGGCTATGTACATTTCTAATTATGTGTCGGCATCATTTCTTTGAACACAAGTGAAACGTTTACCTTCCACGCGAGTACAAGTGTGTTTTTGGTCCCACTGGCCTTCTTGGGAGGGCTGGGAGGGTCTGGCTCACAGCTTAACGTGGTGAAGCTCACCGACTCTGAAGGGCTTCCCAGTAAACAGTTACACGCTGCCTGGACCCTGAGGGGCAACAACGTGTTTACACACACAGTTCCACTGTAAAATGACAAATTAAAACAAGCAGGGGGTTGTACTAACCTGACATGATAGTCTGTTGCTGGTCGAAGATTTTCCAAAGTAGCACTTAGCTCATGCACACTGTTTAAAAAGAAAATAAAAACAGTGTTTTTGAGTTTTAAAGCAAATTCTGGTTGTAAAACTGTTGGAATTCCAGAGCTCTCTATGGTCTCCTGGTGATTGGACTCACCTGTTAACGTTCTGGTATTTCCCATCTTTGCCATTAATAGAGAAGGCCACCTCGTAGCTTAGGTCTTCTGGGAGGCTGGTGTCATCCTCCACAGCGTTATTTTCACCCTCCGGTCTGGTGGGTGCGCTCCAACTGACCACTGCTCCTCTGGCCTGGATGTCTGACACCTTGGATATGAAAGTTTAATGAGTCTCACATAATGTCAGAACAGTTCCTTGTTAACCTAGTCATAGCCATCCTGAACCTTCACATTTGGTAATTTTTAACTGCAGTCCTCAATATATTTCATTGTAAAGTGTAGGAAATATAAACACACACATATATATACATATATTTATACATATAAATGGTTTCCCTACTTCCTTTTAAAAAATAAGATCCATAAAGTTGAACAAATCCTTGTCTTGCATGGTGCATCTCTGCCAGCTTTACACATTTAGAGCTGCAGCTCATGCAGACTGGACAGTGTCTGTGAAAATTTATTTTCAAATCTTGCCAAAAATCTTCAATTCCATTTTTTTAATTAAGTCATTCTAATATTTCAACATGCCTTAAGCAAATGTATGTTTAATTTTATGTTTAGTAGGCTTGTTGTTAGCTGGAAACATCCCAATCTCCAGGCTTTTGTAGTTTTTTTCCAGGTTGTCTTCTGGGATTTTCATGTATTCAGCTCACTAGATTCATCAAATGGTTTGAGAACCTCGATTTTTAAAATCCCTCATCTGCCTCGAAGCTTTGTTAAATTATGTTTTACTATTTATCATATTGTGTTCTGGCAAAATGACTGTGTGTTGTACAATGCTTTCACTTCTGCCAATGAGCTGTTGACGAATGCTAAGTGCTATTAGCAGCTCTGGAGGGAAGAACTACCAAGAAGAGACAAAGTGTCAAAAATGTGATAATTTTAAGCTAAATGGAAATTATAACAACTCAGTGTGTGTACTGCAAAACACAATTAGTGTTTCACAATAGCATGTTCTTGATGTCCTGAAACACCACAGCAGGAAACATCCACCAACCGCATTGACCTCATTTGTGGTGACATTTTTGTCTCTTGCAAAAAAGTAATTTAATAGAACCTGGCATGCTATGCATGTATAAGGAAATAAATACATTTTGGCTAAGGTTGCATGTATTTTCTAATCAAGAAGAGAAATGACATGAAATAAAACAACAAATGAAAATACAAATTTTATATTTAAAAAAAAAATTCCCATGCTTCAAACTTGAGACTGACTCATGTTTGAATCATATTGCATTTTAAGCAATTTCTTATTAAAAATAGAACTGAATTGGGTTTTTATTTAACCAGCATTTTCTACTTGATATATTTATTTTACTAGCTTCAGTTGCTACTACAGAACAGGGCCCTTTTTAGTTGGATTACTCATTAATCCTCAAAATGATCGCTAGATTACTCGACTACAACAGATCTGCTAGATTCCGAATCAACACTGACTAGCTTTTCTGTCTCTGCTGAAGAGCAGCATCTCCACAGCGTGATGGTGCCAACACCATGTTTGACTCTAGAGGCGGTGAGTTCAAGGTGATGTACATTGATACGTTCCCTTCAGATAAAACATTTTGCACATAAGGAAACAACTCCTATTTAGATGTTAACTGTAAATAGGAGTGTTATTTTGATTCAGCAAACAATACCAATAATAACAATAACAGCAACAACAGCAATAAANTTTATTTATTTATTTTATTTTGGCTGAAATGGCTCTCCATACAGGAGGCGTCTATCCTTATATTATGTCTATGTGCTCCGACGTTTTCGGAGATGTGTGCTCTGTGCTGTGTGCAGTAGCTACTGGCGGAAGCCGGACAAAAGAAACCAACGCAACGAACTACGTAACTTCCTTTTTCTCCAGGCCATATTGGAGTGATTTTACTGTAAGTCGAGCTCCGAGCTTTTACACTAAAATTTTCATTTTCTGGACGTTCTCCGCATAACTATAGTGTTCCCCTGTTTCTTGTTTGTCACGCAGGTTGGCCGGTTCGGACTAAACCGCAAACATGGTAGCCGCAAAGAAGACTGTGAGTGGTGTTGTCTCGCGCTGCGGCAGGCTGGACGGCTGCTTCACGTGGAAACATGTTTCCGCCGCGGCCTACTAGCTAGCATGTTGAACATTTTGTTTCTCTCATTTGTAGAATTTGGTGGAATAGTTACTGTTTCATTTTACATCTGTTAATGCGTATCAAGTTTTTAATTTACACTTAGCGATATGTATGCGACTTACGTTTGTGTTTTTAAAACCGAATGAACCGGTAACTACTAATGCTAGCTAGCTAATGTAACACGCGAAAGCTGCTGAAACGTGGAAACATTTTAGGCTAATCTACCCTATACGAGAGTTTTGAGTTTGTTTATGACATCCCATTTGACTTCTGTATTTTTTTGTTTGTTTGTTTGTTTAGAAAAAGTCCATGGAGTCCATAAACTCTCGTCTCCAGCTGGTGATGAAGAGTGGAAAGTACGTGTTGGGCTACAAACAGTCCCAGAAGATGATCCGTCAGGGGAAAGCTAAGCTGGTGATTCTGGCCAACAACTGCCCTGCTCTTAGGTACATACTGTCAACAGATTTGAGATTGTGTTGCAAAAGATTAGATTTTAATAAATAACTAGAAAATTCCTGGATAAATTTAAATGGGGCCTGCCAAAGTGTACCCGTCGGCTTGGACCCAGCGTTCTGATGCTAAAAATTAGCATTAATGCTAAAGAAAGCTTCAATGTAGTCAATAACCTGTGGAGAGTCAGAAGCATGTGGACTAAGCTGTACTTGTACCATTCAGTATGTTGCATACGGTAAAATTAGCCAAAATGCTAATAATAGCATGAATGGTATCAGTAGAATGTGGGGTATCACTACCATGTTGTCACCCATTGACTCAGTCCAATCAGTATTCTAAACATGGCTAATAAGTAAATAAATTGGCTAAAAGCTAAAAGGTCAAATGCGAATGCGTGCAAGGAAGTGCACTAGTGGGTGGCAGTGAAATGCTAATGTTTGTGCTGATGTTAATGAACTGCCTTGCTGCGCAAGGCAGTTCACTATCCTGAGAAAAAAAAAAACATAAAAGAAGAATAATTTTGCACCGCCTGCGGCGGTGCACTGACGTGAGGAGAGTATGTAGGCTTTTATTTTGAAACTTTCAGTAAGCTTCATTTGAAATGGCCACACTAATCCAATGTGTAACAGTGGTTTGGTTAATCCACCTGTATAAAGCCCAAAACAGGAGGTAGTTCTTAATGCCAGCTCAGCCCTCCTCTGTAATAATTGAGTGTTCCGCCATGTTGTAGTTCTGACATGCTGCTCAGGCCTCTGTTTTAACTGAGTCTTGGCCATAGATAGAACTACAGTTATGGCAGTTATGGCTGCTGGTTTGTAGTCCAAACCAGCACATCTGCCTTTATCTGGATTCTGTTGCTATAGCGATTGGCCCTCAGCCAATTGCTGTGTGTGTGAGACAGAAAGCTGGGGAAGGATTTCAATCTTTGAGACAACCATGAAATGCTAATGTTAATAAACTGCCTTGCTGCGCAAGGCAGTTCATTAACATT
>NW_015112626.1:70773-133449 GCF_001443285.1 Poecilia latipinna
AATAATAATAATATCCTGTTCTAAATTTTTCAAAATATTCACAACAATCCCATTTCCTGTGGAGGGAAGGAATCAAAGTACGCCAGCTAATGCAGAGCAGCGTAAAGATTTTTTTTAGCTGCAGGGATGTGCTGCTGTGCAACCCTGTGATTTTTCATTCTGTTTGGAGGTTTAAAATAGCCTGAGCTCGACTGCAGGGGGGATTCATATGTGGAAGAACTCAATCAGGTCAAGTCTGTAACTCCAACCGGCAGCCCTGGGCCTCACCTTCAGTCCTCTGCTTCCCACAGTTCAGTTCAGTGGCCTTTGACCACCAATTTTAAACAGTTGGAAAATAAGAACATCCACTTTCTACTTGCAGTATATTTTGTCTGTGTTGCCTGAACCAGGTTAATCTAACAAACTAACAAAAAAATGTAAAGCCTTGGTGACAATTAGTGAACGTTTTTATAGTTTAAAGAACACAAGTTACAAAAAAATGAATCTTTCAAGTCAATAAGCAAAACTTCATGATGGATATTAGGAGAGGCAATAAAAATACTTTTTTTATAATTAAAGGCAGTAAAAATAAGGTAACAGTGAATACCAACCATTGGTTTACTGATGTTGCTCAGAAGTGCAAGCAGGGCCTGAGCCTCTTTGTCGAGCTCTGGAAAGACAAGATGATGCAAGATGGTGAATTCTGATTGAAAGAATCAGAGTAAATGAAATAAAAAACAAAAACAAACTAAAGTAACAAAAATGATTCGTTTTTAATTTGACAAATACTGCAAGTTTTTTGTGTTTATTCTTTGAAATGTTGACTGACGCTCAAAAATACAATGATTTAAAAGCCATCTGGTCATGTTAATAGTTTTTGTCAAGTAGATCAAGTCAAACAGAAAGTAAAAACGACCTTGTTTGTCCATATTTTTCTGTTAAATTCTATATTTTCACAGCTCAAAATCCCAGAGTTACCTCCATTTCAGCCATTTTTTAGGCATGATAACAAAAGTTCACAAAATAATAGCAGATATGCTTACAGTTCACAGGTTTTATAAAATAAAGTTGCAAAAAAAAAAAAAAGGGATGAAGAAATATTACTTAAATCAATTTATACATCTTTACAGAGTTCTCCAGATTGTGTAGGAACCCCTGTAATAGAGTCATAAGATTTCTTCTAACAGGAAATGTATATGGTGGAATCGCAAACACTGATAACAACTGATGACTTTCAGTGTTATTATGGATGTCAAAACGGCAAAACCATAACGGACTCCTAAACAACCCCCACATTACCTCTGGACTCTCCGTTTTTTCCCTTGCCAGTCTGCTTGTCGGAGCAGGCGACCCCATGCCTGAGCTCTGCGTCGAGGCCTTTTCCTCCAACGCCGTTGTGAATGTCCACCGTTGGGGGGCTGCTGCAGGACTTCTGGGGTGAAGACGGGGGACTGTCCTTCACCTGTCCTCCTCCTCCCCCTCCCTGACGCTCCTTCAGTTTTTTCTGAAGACGCTCGTGTGTTTTGTTCGCCCTGTCGTCCCTGTGAAGAAAAGACTGGCGTCCGTGTTGGGAGTGAGAATCTGTAAAAGAGAGAGAGAACACAACTCACAGGTCATTACAAGCTTTGAAAGAGATGGAGAGTTGAGTGTAAACAGAGAAAAGCAACAAGCAAATATTAAAGCTGCTACGCTGTCTTAACTCACCCTGTTCTGAGAAGATATGAGCTGGGTGGTACTGGGGGATGTACTGGGAGCTCATGTCCCCTACACCCCCTGGCATGCCTGTGTACAGATGAGGCGGCGGCGGGCCCATCATGGCGGGGTGTGGCATGAAGGCAGGCAGGTGTGCATGGGGTGGTGGCGGAGGGTGGTGGAGTGGGGAATGACCCCCGGGGTGGAAATCTGGTTGCTGAGGTAAAACCAGAACCCTCCGCACTCCGTTCTCCTCAATGATCTAGAAGAAAACAAAGATGATCCTGGGTCACCAACATCAAAACCTGGGAGAGATCAACTATTAAAAGAGAAGTTTGGAGGGAATACTTGTGAGACGTATCCAGGAGGCACATAGATAGGAGGCACTGAACCGTTTGGAGACATCATGGGAACCTGAGCAGGACCTATGAGAAAGGGAGAAATACGATAACACATTTAATCTGCAACAAAACAGTATTCATACCCCTTCAACTTTTTCTCTTCAATTTTTGCTACAACTTCTAACATCAGTGTATATATTTTTTTAATTTTATGCGACAAATCAACACAAAGTAGTCTATAATTGTGATTTGGAAGAAAAGGGACACAAGGTTTAATCATGATTAATTAGTCACAATTAATCTATTATTGAAATAATCATCAACTAATTTAGTAATCGATTAATCGGTAACTGGGGTATACAGACTCAAACAATGCCATTTGCTGAAACCCTTTTGCAGTCAGAATATGAAAAAAAAAACTTTAAATATGTTATATTTAAAACTCAAATGGCAATTTTAGCTTCACTTGGTTCAAATTCTCCAAAGGAAAATCTCAGGTTAAGCACATTTTGCTATCCAATTATTAATTAGTTAATCCAAAATGTAGTCAACAGATCAGCCCTACAGTGTATTGGTGCTAATTCAAGCAGAAAGGGCTGAGCTTTTCAATTATTACTGAAACTATTATTATTTTAGCTGCAGATGCTTCCTTTCATGCAAATGATCAAGTGTAAACTAAAGGAATACTGTTATTGCATTTTAGGAAAAAAATTATTTTCTTATCCAACAGGACAATTACATTTGTTTATTGGCATATTTTAATGTAGTTCTAATGTTGTATGAAAAAGGTTTAAGTGATTTAATGAAAAATCTGCCAATTTTGTTAACTGATTTATTGACAGAATCATTATTAAAATAATCGTTAGTAGTAGACTGATTACAAATATATGGAGTGAAGACACTTTCCTCATTTCCAGTTGTAAAAACCTTTGAAACACAATGTATCATTTTCCTTCAACTTCACAATCATGCAGTTTCATGTTTTGCATGCATTACCTAAAATCCCTATGAAATATGATCAAATGAGAAAAAACATGAGGTTTCGAAGAACATGAATACATTTGCCAAGCCCAATCGGGACAGCTACAGACAAGATGTCACTCACAGCCACATCACAGAAAAACAAAAATCACTTCTTTCTGACAAACAGCATGTGACACTTGGCATTCTGACCATGATAAATCCAGTGTTGCTTTTTGTATTTTTGTAACTGTTGCATATTCATTGACTGTATTTAGTTGTTTGATTTTTTTCCAAACCCCACAAGTAACAAAAAAAAAGGAAAAGATTATATTTTAAAAATACTGTCCACTTCTCAAAAGTGCTGAGAAACAACAAAGGTTCCTGCTCCTTTGTGAGGACCGGTTCACCGGCTTAGCTCAGCTCAGAGAAGTGACAGCTCAGCAGAAAGCCTCAGAGAGCAATCACCAAGCCAAGTTTGCACATTAGCACATTTCTCTTTTCTTTCCAGACCTAAGACAGAAACGATGAGATCCCAATGCCAGAAATGGTTGCAGGGGAGCAGAGGGATTCACTGACCTCCCGAACAGAATGCATGACGAAGGATTTTCTTTCATTGAACACAAAATGTTTTAAGATGAAAAAGCAGCTCTAAATGACTCGTGATAATAGACTCACAGCTGCAGAGAATGGGAGGGAGACATAATAACACACCGAAACCTTGTAAACTCACACCGACACTTAGCAATATTCCCCCAGGTGCCAGCATTCAACTTCAAGCTCTCATGGGAGCTTAACAGAAATTTCAAGCAGGTACACAGACAGTAGCCAGTTTGTTGAGAATACACCATAAAACCTCTCCACTTAAAAACTGTTGCAGCTTGAAAATGACAGGGTTCAGGTGCAGCCGACGCCGTTCTAAAGAGATGTCTAATTCCACTTTTTGGAAGAAAAACTGTGTGCATCTCCGCTTTTGAAAAGTTTTACTAGAAAATCTTACATTTTGAGTGAAACGACAAAGAAGTGAAGTTCTGTGAATGTTTCCCAGATGCACTGTGCTTCCTTTATAGCAAACATTTCAATGACTTTAAAGTTAAAAGCATGACTCAGATGCTTTATTTGATTATTATTATTATTTATTTATTTATTTATTTATTTTTTCATTTTGTTCTCTACTGAATGCCCAGGAAGACGGAGCTTGACATGAGCTTCACCTTGTGATAGGTTCGCAAAATGAAGACTGAGCACTTCAGGAACACTGGAAATGAACGGAGCCAGTTCAGCTGAGCCAAGGAATCCTGTACCGTACACCATGATTGGCCAGAATTTTGTTGCCACGCTTTATGCAGAAATGTGCTCGGACAGCAATGCTGATATTTCACTACAACTAGTCCACTTCCACTATCCGGCTTTGTATCTGCAGGCAACATGAATATGGAATGTGACAGAGTGAGAAAGTATACACATTTTCACTAAATAACTACAAAAGCTGGGATTGCAACGTCTTTGTCCACAGAAAGGTATGGATATCTGAAAAAGACAATTTAGTGTCTACATATTTCATTCTGCCTTACAAAGCTGACTAGAGTAGATCACAAGGATCCTTTGCACACCTATAGATTGAAGCAGAAATCGTTAAGAATAATCAATTCTGTCACTATCATGATTCAATTTGTCGACTTTTTAGCGATTTTGAATTGAATCAGGACAGTGAAAGATTCCTACCCCCAGTTACTAGCAACAAGCAATCCCTTATTCCGGTCTCATCCCTGTGACTCAACGCGCCGTGTCAGTCATTCATGTCAAATGAATCAACAGCAGCATCACGGTGAGACAAGCTCCGGTATGTAAAGCAACGACATCAGGGCGCTTCCAAACTGCTGATAAACTTACTTCAAACAGCTAACAAGTAGGCCTATTAAAATCAAAAAGGCAATTAAACAGTGAGTCATTTCTCTGACTGAAAACACAGCGGGCACAAGAACAAAAATCTCAGTTTGGGGAGAACGTAAGAGCTCAGTCTGAATGAAGGCAGTCGCTCCGACTTGGCCATCATTACTGTCGTATTAGGAAATAATTTGAGAGGGAGTTCAAAGTGTTTACTGTTAACTCCACTCACTTTTAAGGCAAATCAGGTGAAAAATATGCCACACAGTGTTCGGCGATGCACCTGCCTAATGACTGATTAAGGCAATTTTACTTCAGTGCTGCTGATGCTGACTAACAGCAAATCTGATGAATCACATTAGCATCGTGTGCGTTGTCCATTTAGATTGAAAGGCTTTGCGTGTATGCACACCGAGACTAAGGTGAGAAGAACATTGGCAAGGTGAGAGTGAGTTAGAGAGAGTAGGTAGAGAGCAGGATGGGGGGGTATAGAAACCTCATGGTGTCGTAGTTGGAAAGCAACAGAGGTGATGGCGGTGGGGGTAAAGACACCCTCTCTTTTACATCAATCTGACGCACAAGCGCTGACAGATCAGAATAAAAAAAAAAGAAAAAGAGACAGAAAAAAAGAAAAAAGAAGAAAAAAAAGAGACCACTTCCCCCTCCCTCTTGTGTCAACTGGAGCATTGGTGTGCTGACGTGGCCATGGAGAGCCAGCCTTCAAGAGGGAGAAGGCACAGGAAAATAAACATTAATGATGATAAACGGATAACGGCTCCAAAGGTTTGCTTACATATATGCTTTTTTAAATTTCTTTACCAATTTGAGCACCAATCTGTCTCTTCACTACTAGAAATGGGTAGATACAGGATAATAGTATGCAAGTGGTTCTTAGCCCAGGTCCACTGAGGTAGTCTGCATTAGTAAACTTGGCAGAGGTTGTGTCGAAATGGTGGCAATAATCCAAGCAAACTGTCAGGTTTAATCAAATGTATGAGTGAACTCTCAACTAGATTGGGAGAACAAAATGAAGCGGGGAAGATTTGCCACATAAAAGCTGGATAAAAGGAGCTAAGAATCTACAAAAGCACAAAGGAAGAGAGAGATATAAAATGGAGGCAAACATACAAGTGCACCTTAAGTTGTATCATTTAACAGTTTATATCAGTCTTGCTTAAAAGAAACTTTATATTAAATTGATTCATTACAGGGTGATGTTTCAAGAGTTCGTCCGTTGGATGATTATTGATTACAGCTAATTAAGCTCATATTTCATACTCAGAAAATTTGATTAGCTCGAGTAGATAAAAAAAAAAAATACAAATAAGTTGCATTGTGACCATGTTGACCATACATAATTATGAGGAAGGCTACTGACCTGACAGTACACACACAGACCCTCCACACTGAGGGTAAGTGATAAAAAGGTACAACTATAACTGTGACTGTTCAGACTTTTGTATTAATTGAAAATTAAGTGGAAGGAAAAAGACTTGTAGAAAGTAGGCACACCTTCTACCAAGGTAATTGTGTACCCATTTCAGTTTTTGGCTGAACGTTGATCTGTCAATAGTCTGGCCTGCTGGTGTGACTATTGTGAACTATGAAGTGTAGACACGGACTGGTGGGCGGGTCTGTCAGTCGGCTATCTCACACGGCAGAGTAAAAATGCCCAGTGGCAGATTTTCAGATTTCTGCAGAGTTAGAAAAGACTGGTTTCTCATGCCAGTATGAGTCGAACATAAATCTCCTAAAATGATGAACATTTATTGGTGCACTGTACACTAGATCCAACAATGCAGATGATCTGATGGTTGCTATTAAACCATTCTGTGTTTTCTTAACACCTCAGCAAATCCATAGGTTGATCGTCTTGAAGTCAAATAGTGATACAATGATTCATGCAAAAGAAGCCCTGACAAAGTATTGGGTGCATAGACCATACACTGCATGGCCCTCAATTCTTACAGGCTAAAAATGACTGTCATCAATTAGCATAAGATTCCATTATAACATTACACAGTCGACTCCCCCATTGCCCAGCCTGCTTCTGTGAGCATCCAGCAACCACCGACACAGGCAGATGGATCAGGAGGAGAGAAAGAGAGGAAGCCGCGGTCTGGGTGGATCTGTGAACTAGAGTATAACAGAGGAAACCACGCAGCAAACAACGGAAGAATTAAAAAAACAAAAGCTATTTTCTCCCTCAGGTGTTCGTAAACTTTGATTTCCTAATATGTGGAGCCGTCCACACGACTCGCACATTCCCAGCGGTGAGTGTTTTCAGGAAGGAAGGGCATCAGTAACCTTCATGCTTATGCTTATTACAGAACATCACATCCCGCTGCAGCTCTGAGCCAGACTAAACCAGAGCCAGGTAGAGGCCATGGCTGCTGGGGCGCCACCCCTCCCTCTCTCTCTCTCTCTGTCTGTCTCTCTCTCTCTCTCTTTTTTTTATAGAAAATTATTTGACTGTGTTTAGGAAATAAGGATTTCAGCTGGGTTCCATCCAGGAGCAAAATGTTAACCCTCAAAAACTGAACAGAAAACAGTTGGCTTCAGTTATCCTGCTTTGCATATCCCAAAGCTGAAAATTGCAGTTTTATGAAAATGTTTTCTAATCCTGTCCTGTGAAACTCTCTTTGGGCAGCATGAAACATAAACTGAGTCATTATTAAAACTCGTCATTGCAGACGTACTGAATGAACCCGGTGCACGTACATGTTTGTGTTCCTGTCCTTGGAGTTTGGTGGAGGTGGTAAGGAATATGGAAAAAAGTGCAAATGCGTCTGCTGCTTGGTTTGTGACAGCGACACAGGTCAGTAAAGAATAAATAATATAGCCGTGAAAATACATTTTCTTAAATATTATAAAGAAATTAATTTTCAATTAAAATAAAGGGCTATCTATTCTTCTGTTTTGGAGTAGGCTTGTGAAGTCTGTTCAAAGATTTTAAATGTTAAAGAGGTACAAAATGAAGCACAAAATTGTTTAGAGGAGACACTACTGGTGTGGTTCACCACCTTTTGTTTTAATCCAATGTTAGACAGCAAATCGTACAGTCATGGACGCAATAGTCCAGCAACATTTCTTTTTTTGCAAGGTTCAGAGCCGAGCCACTTCTGAGGTTCTGAATATTATGCAGAGCTTCTGTCACAAACAGGCACAGATGAGAGTGGTCCCAATCAACTCTGGCGACAACATCTAAGCTTGAGTGTGTTGGGATGATATCCAGAGGAAATCAGAAATAAGATGAAGAGCAATGACTCAAAAAATGCTCAAAAAAAAGAAGATTTTTCCTTTATACTCTGCCAATTTTACTGCCAATGATTTAGAAACAGCATCCAGTCACTTCTTTAAGATCCTTTTCTTTGGAATTTAACAGATCCTTAATATGCCCAGGCTTTAAAAAGTGTCTGCTTATCTAAAGGTCACTGAGAAAAGTGAGAATTTATTAAATGAGACCGTTTTATTACCAGACATTGCAAAGCAAGAGCCTATTACATTTAGCCAAAAGGTTTGATGTTACACATGGAAAAATGCTGGAAATATTTTTCAAACTGCCTTACCTCCACAGTCTATGTTTGTAAAGGGTTTTAAACACACTAAAATTGCTTTCTAAATGGTCAAATAACTTTGGAACATACTGGCTCTCATACTGTTCTCATTTCAGACTGGAGAGCCTGGCAGGCGTCCATTCATTTCTTGAAACAGGCATTCACACCTATTTCAGTCAGTAATTGACTAACGTTCAGAGATGAGAACGGCAGATTTATTTGAATTTCTCTTTTTGAATAATTTCTCTCCTGGGATCTTTGTGTCTTTGTTCATTTAATCACAATTTTGCAGGCGAGAAAAAAAATACATTGTCATTAAAAGAAACAACCAGTGATAAGAGCTTAAGATCTCTAAAGTCTACATCCTGAATGTTCAAAATTTAAACCGGAGAAACATCTCTGTATATTTCAAAAGAGAGACTACAATAACAGCATCATCAGGACTAAAATAATGTCGCAAAACATTTTCATATCACTAGATCTTTTTCTTATTTTACAATTATGCACTACTACCTTTGAAATTTGTGGCTGAGAAAAAGGCTCAATGCTTTTGCAAGACACTGTAGCTATGATAAAGGAAATAAACTAGACAGACCTGGCTGTGTAGAAATAAAACCCAAAGCGTCAATATAGTTATGCAATAAGTAAGATCATATTTGTTAAGAGGTTCCTAACCAAACATCTTGCAATCAAGTTGACAGAAATTCTGTAAATCTTTTTGAGCATATTGCGAAAAAAAGAAAAGAAAAAGACTTTAAAATTCCAGTTAAACGAGATGGCGCTTTGTGCCCTCACCCAGAGAATGAATCATCCAAAGTGATGGTGAATCACCAGCTTTAAGCTTATCAGGTGGCAACAGATTCCAGTGATACAGCCTTTGGATCAGAAATCTTGAAGAAAACGCAGAGCAAAAGGGGAGCACTTTGGCTGAAGTTAGAAGGACATGTCCACTCACAGGCAAATCTCCCCTAAAGGTAAGTTTGGGAAAAAAAAAAAAGACAGAGCAGAAGGAATCTCTTTGGCTGCTCTAATTAGTTTCCTCTCGCTAAAAGGTTCCACCTTGAAGGCAGATACCAAGAAAAGCAAATGCCCTCTATAAACTGCCTTTTTACAAGATTGTTCTGATTAAACAGGCTGTCATGCCCTATCACGTAGCAATTACGCACCTCCAGCTGCTAAAAATATGAGACTGAATACAAAAATTGAGGCTGGGATGGAACAAATCCTAAAAAACACGAGCAGAGGGGATCATTCTAAATTCATACTGCTATAATTCAGCCCCATCTTTAAACACATTCTGTTAAACACTCCAGTGTTAAAGATAGACACACGTATTCATGCATAACAGATACATGCACAACAGTTACCAAAGTGCAGAGATAAGCCTGTTGTGTTCACACAACAAACCAAACAAACCACAGATGCACATTCATGCTAGCCTGCACTCACACACTCACTCTCTCTCTCTCTCTCTCTCTCTCTCTCTCTCTCTCACACACACACACTCATCTTCCTCCCTCCTTGCACTGCAAGCGGTGAGTCATCCCTCTATTCGCGTCACAGAGAGATGAGTGCACCCTGTGACAGGCCAGTTAGTAGCAGTCACACTGATCTATGTGGCATCTCTTAGTTCCATGCTTCTCCTCTGATGGAAAAACTATGTATTCCAGCTCTCTATTAGGAAGTTTTACTCGGCTGATAATGGAGGGCTGGTGAGAGAGTTGAGTCAGATAAAAACTGGCAAACGGAGTCCCCTGATGTGAAAACGTTATACGACAGCATTCTGGCGCTGTCACATCACCTTCTATCTCTCTTTTTGTAGCTTTGTTGTCCAACCCTGGACACCTGGGGCCTGTTGTTTTATTGCTATTTGTATAAACCAAATGGCACTGTGGAAAAATAACATCTGCAGATTGTAAATGCTACTCTAAAAAAAAAAAAAAACTAAATAAAAATACTGCTTCCTTCGGGTATCACTGGGTGTCATATTAATATTTATCATCTGTATATCTTATTTAATGTAAACAAAAGTAAATCAAATTTTCAATTTAAAAAACAAAAAAAAAAAAAAAACAGAAAGAAACATTGGACATGAGCATAAGGAAATATCAATAAAGGGCAGTAGATTTTGTGCTTCTAGTAATAAAGTAAAAGGCGTTTTGAGATCAATTCTTCCCCCAGGCAAACAGTGCATTGTACTAATTCACAATTACAGCTCCCCAATGCCACCTCCTACAACTAATCCAGCTGTCCTGCATTCATGCTGTCAACAGCATGCGAGAGCTCCACTTTATTGTTGCCGTCACAAAGCAAGCTCAATCTCTAATTACTGTAAAAAAGAAAATTACTCCCATCAGTATAAATGTGCAATGCATTTAACTCAAACACTTCTGCTCCAGCTTCCCAATACTATAATTATACCATATGCCTTTTTTTTTATATTATTATTTTACATTATGATAGATTAGAAGCACAATGTAAATTTTATGTGCTGGGAAACTGAACAACTGTTGCAGGACAGAGTGAAGGGAAACTTTTACAGAGTTTCTTTAGAGTTTACGAGACTTCAGAATTAGACTTGTAGGGTTTTACTTCTTAGGGTGTATTCACACCATCCTTGTTTATTTTTGCTTTAAGTGAACTCTGGTTTGCTTCCCTAGAGAGTCTAGTTCATTTGGGGAAGTGTGAATGTGTAATCAAGCTCTGATGGAGGTCAAAAAAGTGAAACCTGGTTCTCCGAAAAACCTAGGTCTTGGATTGGTTGAATTGAACTCCAATGCAGTTTGAATGAGTATGTGAATGCAAGTGGACTGGAGACTGTTTCAAAAGCAGGAAGCAGACTATAACAAAGCATTCTGGGTAAATGAAACCAAAGCACACACGTGTGTCTAGTGCTAGCAGGAGAAATACTTGCGGTCTTTTACCAAAGACAAAAGAAAACCTGACAACTGCTAAAATCAGAAGCCATTCCGTTTTCCTTTATTTTGTAAAGAAGAAAGTTGAGCTCAGAGTCTCCTTCCAAGGTTTTCATGCCATTTCTTTCAGTGGTTCTTGGTGCAGCGCCACCACATGCAAGAGTGTAAACAGGTTTCTCAAAAGGCTTGGTTCGTTTTATGTGGTTTGCTTTTTGTGGAAGCAAACCACACTGATTGAAAATGTAACAAACGTTGCAATTTTGGTTCTCAATCGAACAGAGTCTACCAGTGAAAACACCCTTAAGAGCAACCAAATAAGCAATAAACAAGTCTCCCTTCCATTACTAAGTCTCACATTTTTACATCAACAACATTAAATCACATACTAAGGCTTTTTGACCAGAGGTTGTTGGGAAACCCGGCAGGCGGTCTTCGTTCTTTCACTTGGTCAATATAACATGCATATCAAAAATTACTCCTGTTTTTGCTTAAGTACAAGAATCAGACATACATTCAGTGTGTCAAGGATTAAAACATACCATCATATCGAATGCTTAAAATAGTTTCTGACCGTGACCAAATTAAGTCATGTTGACAGAAACCAGCTTCACAAGACAGATTCAAGGTTAACACTCAATGAAGTAAGAAGAAATGTTATTTTCTATTAAACATCAGCAGCATCTGGCCAATAGTGTCTAAACTACTGATAAAACTATCCATAAATGAAGACCAGTAATCAGCTCAGTGGCAGCACCCTTTAGTGTTGAAAGTACCAATTTGGCACACGTTATTTGAGACGGCACACCAGGGCACTCCCAATGGGAGTTCCCATTTAGACAAGAAACATTATAGGGCTTTAATATTGCCAGATATCACAGCACAAGCACTTCTTGATACACGTGTAGACTTGTAAAAAGACTTAAATGTAAATTTTAAAAAGACTTAAACATAATTCGTTAAAAATGCATTCATGTGTCATGCATGATTAACTCAGTATTTAAAAACATAATATAATTCCATTAAAATGTGTTGCATAATATTTTTTAAAGATGCACCATTTTCTCTAATGGCTCAAATCATAGGATGCAATTATCACAGTGTGCCGGCTCAGAGCTGAGACTTTATTGCTGCTAAGGATTTTCATTTCTGTAAAAGAGAAAAAAAAAAAAAAACTCGCCTTATTGCATCCTGAGCACAGCTTTTCTAAAAGGCGTACAATAATCCGTACAACAGTGACTTTAGGACACAATGACTTTTGTAAAATAAAGATTGAGTAAAAAAATATTTACCATATCAGATTAGTGTTTGACAATTTACCAAAAGCATATTGTTTTTCCAACACATACAAGTCAGTGTATCAGGATCAGCTGTTAATTGTTGGACTTTTATCCAGTAATACATTTTTGGGCATTATTTGCTTCCTCCAGGGGAGGAAGATTATTCAGATCAATTATCCATGTAATGCAGTCTGCTCTGCACAATCATACAGGCTTTGATGATAAACATAGCAGAATTATCACTTTTCACATAATAACAGAAAATGTAAAAGCTTTTAAAAGCAAATTAAGGAAGAACTGGAGACTCTACAAAATTCCTGCTGAGAAAGAAGCATCAGATTTCAATATTATTGCTGAATCCTGTGTGTTGCAGGTTTTAGATGGAAGCATTTGCATCATATTGTTTTTCTTATGTTCCAATCACTCTATGAACATTAATATCGCTTTGCATCTACCTAAATTAGGCATTAGCATATTGGGGAATAGGAAACCATCCGATTAAGTGTAACCGGTATCAAAGTGTACCAAGATTAAGAAAAAAAAATTATGGTTGTGGGGGCTGGTCTCTCACTTATAGGCTGTAACTGAGCTTAACATAACATTTCATATAGGTCTGACAAATAAGCAATACTTATTTCCATCTTATTGCCATTTGTTTCTGGAGGGGGAGGAGAGGAAGTTGGTCATGTGGTATTTGTTTGGTCATGTGACACCGAACGTGATGCAGTACGTGATGCAATATAACTATGGCAATAGTTATATTGCCATAATAACTATTATGGCAGATATGAATATCCGATATGATATTCATATCGGATATCAATATTGGTCCAAATTTTTCATATGAGTGCATCTCTACTGGAAACACTATATTAACAAGTGTGCTTAAGCATGAATCACAACATTAAATGAAAATGTACACATAGCATTAATATCAACATACTATATCTGAAGCACTATGAATAAGTGCTTGTTTTCCGTTTCAGACCTCATTTTCCTTTTTTGTGTAAATAATGAGAAAAGGTGCCTGTTTTACACAAGGATTTCACTGTTAAAAATTCTCATACTGGCTTAAATCCACCGGTGAACATGTTTCTCAACAAGATTTATCTGATGCACAGATATTGTTGATTTTCAGTCATTTCCACCGTGGTACAAATGATACAAATTCTTGCAGTCCTGATAAAAGGGTGAAAAATGCGCAGCTCAGTTTATCTGAGAATAGTCCTTCCAGTTTCTTCGATAATTAAGTACAACTGGTTGCTGCTTCATACTTTCTAATTGTATATCTTTTTTTTGCCAAGTAACAATGCAAATATAACACTCAGGCATAAAATTATGACCAGGACGGGCACCCTGACTGGTCTGTGGCTATGTTGCATGACAAGAATGATAAAGATTTATTGTTTTGAATCAAAAGAAAAGAGAAAACATACAATAAGTAATTAACTGCACTCAGCATTAGCTTGATGTCTACAGCGCTACACCACTGTGGTATTTAGCATCTTCTCTCTTGTTACTAGGTAAAGTACATGACTCATCATCGACATTTTGAAATTGCACGGAGGAATTAAGGAATGAAATTCACCCAGACATTCAATTTATGCTGAAGTGAATGTTCACCAAGATTATTGTGAACTAACTATTCAGAAGAACTCTGTTTCTTCTTACATATTTTTATGTTACAGGCATGCAATAAAACGCTCAAATTTACATTATAAATTACCAAAGACAAGTGGTCTCTTACCTGTGATACATTGAAACTGACCATCCTCTCGTCGTATAGTGAAGGCCTCACCTGGGTTTACCTGCACCAGGATTACCTACAAAGAAACAAGACATTTAGTTTACAAATACTGAAAAGTGTGGTTTATTTCCTACATTTATAAAATTCATCAAATCTGAGAATTCCCACCACATTTGGTCTACAACTGAATCAATGGATAGCATGTATTTTCTTGAGATTAGTAAAAATGTTATAATGCAGTCAGTGCGTCAGACCAATAAGAATAATGTAATTCCTTAATTTTCTGTTGGACTCAGAGGTATTACCTCTGCCAAAGAACCTTCATCATATTTCCATCTTTTACAGAGTAAAGAAGAGTAAATGAATGGAAAGAACATCTTCAATAATTATTAATGATTGGACAACTAATAAATCCCATACAAAAGAATTTGTGCCTTATTGGTCTTAACTTCATCTCTCTTAAACGGGTGTTGAAGGTATATTCTGGCATATATTGCCATTTATAGCGCAATCAAGTAACTGTTACCTTCAGTTGTTATAAAATGTATCCAATGCCTTGAAATTGGCCTGTCCCTTTAAGAACTTCCATACCTCCATCATTCATTAAAGTGTTAAAAGCTAGATGATGATCGTCATATTTTCTTCTGCTTTATTATCAAAATTACTATCCCTGAAAATTGTTATATTTGAATATAAATAATGTATATTTATCTGGTTGTTAAATGTAAAAAAAAATAAAAAAAAAAAAAAAGCCCTTTATAATGTATGCTGTTGGTTGTTTGCAGACTGAAAATGTTGGGAGTTCATAGATTTAAGGCCTTAGTAGGGGTGGAAGAAATATGACGATCCCCAATAAAAGACAAATTCTCCAAGTGAAACACAAACTGCTTGCCAAGACAGTAATGCACTGATTTTTTTTTTTTAAATAAGTTGTACTTAAAATAAGGTCTGAAGACATTATTTAAGTATTTGAATGGATATCAGGTAAAATTTCCAAACATGCTTTGAAATGAAATCCTAAATATTCAGTTTGATTCACTGCCATCTCCTCCATTAGGCACTACAAAACTGCATTTTCCTTTGTTTTGTTATTCCTTTTAAAAAGAACAAATATAACAATCTTAATTAGTCAAATTGGAAATGAAAGATCTGACTTCAGATAAAACCAGAAACCATCATTGTAAAGCTTAATTCGTACACAAAGTCACAAAAAGCAAAGAAGCTGAACAAGGAAAATCAATCAAAATATCTCAGCTCCACGCAGCTATAAATGTCATATCACTCTTCAGTCAAAGCTCCACCACATCCACTGTGAGAAACGAAACCATGCAGTTCGACTCAGCTTTTTATGGAAATATAGCATTTCTGAAAATGGAAAAAAAAAAAAAAAACATATATAGGCAGATACAATTTTATTAGACATAACCCTTTTGATTAAACATAAAAAATACATCCACAAAAGATATCCTTCAATTAGCTTTTCTTTGTAAAGTCATGTATACGCATAACAAGGTCTTTGTTGCCTGGCGCTGTGTGTGGGCGCTCGTTGGTACCTCACTCTTGTGGAAGTCGCGGTCATAGAATCTACACTCCTCTGGCAAAGGGCTTTGTCTGTGGTTGTCTTCAAACACTGAAATCATCAGCACCTCCATCTCTGACACTGCTCCCATTCATGTGTTCAGGGACGATAGGAAGGAGCCTTTTGACTGCCACACACCGAGTCTCAAACGGTCATACAAACCCACACAAAGCAGCGTCAGCAGTGTGTGTAGTGCGATGGTGGGGATGGTGGGAGGGGCGAGGAAGTCTAATTCAATCAGAGTCTGAGCGCTTCATTCAGGAACATGTGTGCGATTCTTGTTTGCTTTAATTATTTAGATGTAAATGCAACAAAAAATTAAAACTGACCTCTTTTTCAAGTTACAGTTAAAATCAATTTTTAAAAAAAGGAGAAAGATTTTGTTTCTATAAAAAAATTAAAATTAAAAAAAAAAATATTACAGCTACTTACTGTTCCCCGCATTGCTTTCCCTCATTCAAGCGTCACTATTCACGCCGTCAAAGACAGGAAAATATGCTTCAGGGTCTACCAGACCCTCCAGAACTTCACCCGGGGATCACATGACCTGCGACGCTAACGCATCTGGCCAAGCTCATCTTTTGCGATCTTCACTTTCATCCACACCTGGTATTCAGTCCAGGAAGAGACCGAAAAAAAACACCCTGGAGGCTCGGTTTCCTGCGCTGGATGAAGCCCTTTATGTAAAGCGTAGCGTGAAACTCATGGTTGCTCAGCTTGGCTCAGCTGCGTCTGCTCCAACCGCGGCACACACCGCAGCAGCCTCCCTGCTGCAAGTATCCACAGCAACCCTTTCAACAATCCACAGCGACGTCTTTACCAGAACGGATTGAGGAACCTTATCAGTGCTGGACACTCTTCGGAAGAGGAAGAGACGGCAAGATGAGCCCAAGAGGAGAGGATGAAGAAGGAGAAAGACTTTTCACTTTGCTATTCTGTTTCCTTCTTTACCTCTTTCACAGACTACGCGCCAGCTCAGCTAATGCCTGCTGTGCTCCTTAACGTGCCTCATTTCAATAGCATTCCATCAGGGTGTGATCACAGCACTGCTGAGCCGGTAAAGGTATAAGGGGTCCATGGCGTAGGGAGTCCTTTGTTCTGTCTTTTTTCACAACAACAACAACAATTGCGCGAGAGAGCTGAGCAACCCACGCAGCTTCTGAGGCTGAAATATATGACTACGCTATAGTCCCTCTGCCTCGCTCTCTCCTGACTCTCCCTCCCCCTCACACTCCCCCCTGGCTTGTGCTCTCTCTCTCACTCTCTCTCTCTCTCTCTCATTCACAGAGCGGCATGCTTACATCCTCCTAACGCTCCTGATCGATAAAGAGTCGAGGTGGAGTTGCAGAACTCCGCTGCTTGTGACAGCTGCAGCCTTGAGTTTCTCCAACGTCTTCAAAGATCGTAAAGCAGCACGCTCTCCGTCAAAACAAAAGAGTTATTTGGATAGTTACGACGCATGCAGCTTGAAAGTGCTTAGTTCCTCAACATCTGCCCTCATTTACTGTGAATGGACGGGATCTTAAAGCGACAGTGTTGATCACCTCTGATCAGTGTTTGTCAAGTTGGCATGTACCCTGCGTCAATGACACTGCTGACTGAAAGATGCACGAAAATGTTCATCAAAATGACATCAGTTTGTTTTACTGCTGAGACAACAAATAATATTGATTGATGCAATTACAGAAAAGAAAAGCGAGAAATAGAAACCCGTAAACAGTAGCGCTTGGAAGGTAAAAGGACCTCGGGGAAATATAGTCGGATTAATTATGGAAGAGGAATGTTAACAGTTTACACAGCAGACCCATTCATAAGACTTTAAATGGTGTTCAATAAATTTACAATCTAATTTGGTAAATAATCTCAGAATTTACTTAATACATTGCCATGTACTAATGCCCTTTAACACACTGCTAAATTACCTCGTATCTTAGGTGATAAGCTAAAACAAAGTGGTGGATCATTTTGGGGAAGTGAAATGACTTTATAGAAATATGAAATGTGAGGTTTTTATTAGCTACCACAGGCAATTTGTCTCATTGCTCTTCTTCTTTTCCAACCATTGAACAGGTTGGCAAAGGAGTTCATATTCCCAAAAAGCCACAAAAAAAAAAAAGGTAACTATCGTGGATTAAAAACATTAGTGGAATTTTTTTTTTCCAAGTTTACTTGAAATTTGCATATATTTGCATTGCAGCTGCACAATAAAATCTGACCCAGTGTAACTTTAGCTGTCACTTTATATTTACTTAACATGAATCATTTAAGAAAACATTTAAAAAGTGAGCAAGATTTTACTTATAGATTAATTTGATAATTTAAATTCAAGTTGCAATTCCTCAAAACAAGTCTGAATAAACCTTTAACTTTTGCAAAAAAAAAAAAAAAAAAAAAAAAAACCTAAAGTCTCCATTCTCCTTTTGCCCCCTTCTTTTATTGGCCTGAGTCAAAAATTTTTAGGGTACATATGTTATATCTAAAATATAGTGATGCTATATTGAATAACTACGTGTTTTCCTCTGTTTCTACAAGTAACCCCAAGAGAGTGCAGTTCTGTTTACTTAGTGTTGCAACATTTCAAGACAAATCCACCAACATTTTATTCTCTATGTTATGCACCAGCAAATCAAAAAGTATATGCAAGAAAAAGAGCATACAATATATGCTTTTGTTATTTTATTTTCTTACTTATTTTGGATTAGATCAGACAGACATGCTACAATGACTGTGGATTTTTAATCACGAGTCTCACGAGAGAACCTGTTGGTATTCATAAACAAGAAGTTCATTGCTCTGGACCACCAAAGAGAGAAAGTTAAAAAAAATAAATAAAATAAAATAAAAAGAAGAAGAAGAAAAAGTGTTCCGACTGTTAAATACCAAGCCTGGTTAATGCCAAAGACCACAACGAAATCAGCACTTGAATTACATCTCTGGAATTGACCCTTGTCTAATTTGTTCCCTTAGTTTTTGAATGTGTGTGTTTGCCTTTAACCATTTTTACCCAAGTCAAACCCCCACCAACACTCACATACCACTTTACCTCTCACTGTAATTATAAAATCTTCAATGAGCACTTAGTAGCGCTTGAAATAAATTCTGCAGTTTTTATGGAAATTTATTAGCTGCTGTTTACACTGGAAGGTGGCCTTTCAAAAAACACACAGGAAGAACAATATTAAAACACACTACCTTTGAAAGGAAAAACTGTATTGGCTACACCAGGTTTAGATTTCCCCTAAGAGGCGAGTTACAGGAGTTGCCAGGGTATGTCCAGCATACCTTCCGGAAGATGAATCTGAAAGGTGCAGCAACACCACTGCTAGTTGCTTTATGATTGGCATAAATGTAAATGCATAAACCAACATTTGAACAACTGGACTGGAAAACTGGAAAGTATGACTTTCTATGCAAAAAGAAGAAAAAAACAGAGCTCAAGAAAACTACTGCTAAATTAAGCAAGCACCATTTCTACATTTTGCAATTATCAAGATAATGAATGAAAAAGGCAAATAGTGAATAAACTTTAACAACAACTGTTTTGGAGCGGTACAAATAACCACAACTTTCCTGTTTTAGTTATGAATTACATCATCTCATACATGACAACATTTGGTGTTACCATGTATGTTATTAGGCCATGGCTGTTCGCTAATCTTGGACATGTGCTTTGGAAGATTATTAAGTAGCTAAAGAGAATTATTGTCCTTATTAAAATTGAAGGCAATCTAACAAAAAAGTGTCACCTGTGGGTGTATTTTTAGACAAAATATATGCATCTCTCTACAATTTTCTTGAAATCTAAGTCAATATCAGCCTACTCTTATCAGGACCAAAACAACTACCTGATTTATTAAAGTATTGCTTATCTGTCTGGCAAGTCATTTTAAAATAAATTAAAATGCCCTATCAATTGGCCAAAGGTCAGATTTGGTTAATTCTCTGCTAATGGTCTGTGACTGGTCAAATACTGAAAAATGTGATCCCCCAAATTATTTTTTTCTTTAACATCAAAAAGAAAGGAACACATATTATCCATCCCTATGATTTCATCCGAGTCTTCAGGACAAACCTGCTCAATTAAAATTTTAAAGATCTCATACAGAAGAAATGTCCCTTCAGCAGTTTAAGAGGTGTTCAGAAGACAAAAAGGTAGAAAAACAGAACAAGAAGAAAAGAAAAAACAATAGCAAATCATTTATATCTTTGCAAATAGCAAATCATTTATATCTTTGCAGATAGGGGAAGTTCCTCTTCAGATAACTGCAGTTGGCAAACACAAACTAACGGTTTACAGCCCCTTTCAATCTGAGACAAAATTACTAAGGACTGCTTCTACTTGAACTTTATTAGTATTTTCCCAAATTATGACTTAACGTGTACAGAAAATAGGCTAAGATACTGCAAAGCTAATTTCACAAGATTTACACAGACAACCAAGTGCTGAGATTCAGACTCATGAACACATTCAAAGATTATTTTTTTTAGCTTAGAATGGAAAAAGTCTAGCCAAATACGTCTAGATTGCATTGTCCAAAGGCTAATTCTTATTCTCCACACTGCAGAGATTTGCATCCAAGTATAACTTTTATGCAAAGAGTGCAAGGATCAGTTAACACACAGTGTCATCCAGGTGGCCACTGCTGTGTTTTAATACCCCTGAGGATGGGCCTGCTCTCTGCTCATGACAGTTAGCTCTGACGTTTCTCAGCCACCGGTGACTCAGAGTTCGGGTTTCTCACTATTTGTTCCTCCTAATTGTTTACTGTGCGTTGATGCAGCATAGCAGCTGGGTGGACAGGAAACGAGAGCCAAATGACACAGGGAAAATCCTGCCAGGGTCGGAACTAGCCAGGAACCGACGTAATCTCCCTGCAGCTGATGGCGTATACTTACGTGTGCAGGGATGATTCAAAGCAATTTGATAATCCTTAACCCTGCAGGATCCCCTGGAAGTGTTACACATGGGAACAGGTAGAAAATTTGGGGCAAAAATCTCTAGTAGTTGGTCCAACCATTTGATTTTTTTTTTAAATTAATACAAAGTATTAATTTGACACAGCATTATGTAATTGTTTTAGCAGGAAGATATTAAACATTGTCAATAAGCAGCATCTCATGGTAACTTTATTCACATATTTAGTCAAAGCTAAAGTAAAGATGTAGTAAAATAAAGTGAAGCTGATAAGAAATTAAACATTTTATAGCAATCTTGTGGTACATTGTGATAACAATAAAAGTGGCGATAAGAGCAATTTATTACTTCTTTAGGTAGCTGTATGAGTGTAACTCCAACTCCAGCAATTATAGCCCCACAAACAGAAGTACTGCTCTGGAAAAACATTCCCAATTGCAACATGTTTCTTTAGCATACCAGTCACATAATGAAGTGTGATTTACATAGTGAAAGTGCAAACAGTTCCTGCATTTAATCATATTTTTAAACTTATTTTATATTGATCCTTTTACAGAAAATAGATGGAGATAATGGTAAAAACAATCCTGACAATACAGATAGTTTTAGGTGGTTTTTAAATATTAATTGGAATTTATCCTTATAACAATAAATCCAAATTATCATGATAAGTAACTTATCATGATATATAATAATTGATAATATAAATTCCCACCCTTGAGTGCAATAAGCAAATACTTTGGTGTTTTCTGAAGAAAGAAGATGCTGTTAGTTGTTATCAGCATCAGTGAGCTGTTGGAAGTGATGCCAAAGGAACCACAAAAGCTTCTGTTAATATTTTCAATGGAGGCACTTCGACTGTTCATTCAGGTTGCTTCTATTAAACAGGGACAAAGACATCAATAAATATGTAGAAGGTGGATTGTTTTACCGCAAAGATGCTCAGTTTTATGCTTCTGAGCTTTTAACCTCTGTGACCAGGGCATGCAAGATTTCAAAAAAGCTGGCAGCCTTTTGGAAATCTGAGTCAAGGTAAGTCAATCTAATAACTTAAGAGAATCGGAGCTTTGCTCTGATTCAGCAGTGTGCTAAAGGGATATCTTGCAGGGCTTTTTGACATCTAGACAAGCACAGATCAGCTCTGTTTCCAGATCCATAAAACTTGGACCTCTAAGCACTATAGGAAAAGCTGGACTAGATTATTTCACAATCAATAGAGACTGTTTGAATCATCTTTATTTCCTAATAAAATGCAATAATAATAAAAAAGTAGGAGTTTGGCATTTGAATAGGAAACAGTTAAGAAATATGGAACTACTTTAAAACTCTATTCTAATAAAGAAATAAAACTTGGGAAATTGTTCTTTATTTTTTAATATGAAAATGTTTTGTTTTTATTCCAATGTTCTCTGTAATCAACTCAAATACCAAAATGATCAAACCTGGCGTACAAAATGTAAATTGTTAACGTGAATATGCATCGACAAGTGTGCTCATCTACGTGTCCTTGAGCCCTATACATTACAGTTTGTAAGGTGCATACTCATTTTAAGTGCACCTTAAATGAGTACTACCAACCAACTACTAAAGAAGTTGTAATATTTTGACACCGATTGAGTTTGTGCATACCACCTACAACATGCTAGTGAGGATAGCAGTGAAAGATACTTGAAAACCTGTTCACTTTGATTCACCATGTCTGGTATCTCGTTTCTTGGCAACGAGAAAATCTGACGAGGTTGTACATTTGTGAATTTTTGACACAAACAAGCTGCAGTAAGCACTTCACCACCATTACAGAGCTTGGATGGAGTGTCTGAAACATTCCTTTTTCACAGCAGCTAAGCTGATATGGTTTGCTTTACTGACTTAAACAAGGTGCCCTAAACCCTGCTGAGTCACAAATTATCGTCCTCCTTGCAACAGTTGACAAACAGTGGGCTCAGCCCCGCCATTGCAGATGATTCAGAGGCCTACCAGGAGACAAGAAGAGTGGGTTGCATATTTGTCACAACATCTCTGGCCCTCTGGTCACTTGTAAAGGGAACGCGTCCAGGGTTCTGTCTCGTCTGTCTGGTTACCACGTACAAGGCCGGTGCTAAATACAGCTAAATTAAGAGTCAGGTCTCACTATCCCACTGTAACATTAGCCCACACATAATGCGTAGCCACAAGCAGAGTAAACATTAATGACTGTGTTCTTTGCCTAGCTCAAGTCACGATATGTTGCGTTTACTCACAACTGAGCAAAAAAACATATGTCTATATATATTTGGTCGTAAATGTCACCTCACTTTGTGCAGATTTTGTTTAAACTAAGAAGGTGTTAAAGTTAATTAATATCCCATCCGAGTATTCACTGTTCTTTGTAATCCATCAATCAGAGTTTATTTGAAAGGACTTTTAAACAGATTCTGTTTGATAAGAAGCCAACAACATGAGGTAATACAAATGTGTTTTCAGGCAGTAAGCAAAGTCCTAAAATACATCAAAAGAGGAGAACAAAAAAAAAAACAAGCATAAAAGTTTTAAAACGTTAAATCTAGGCAAATTAGAGTAATGAACAAAATGGGAGAAAATATACATATCCATCAGCACAGCCAACCGCTAAGTGCTAAAGCCATTAGTGAGGCTTAAACATTGACAGAAGCAGACCGATTCATCTGTTACCTATTTAGCTCCAAACCAAAACGGCAAGCGCAGGAAAAACCAAAGGGTAGGGGTGGGTGGTGGGGTGGAAGGAAGCAGTGATTCATCCTGTAGCCAAAGTCATCTCTTAAAAGGAATCATCTCAGGTAATGACCCCAAGACAAGAGCTTCCTTTCTGACTCAGAATAATTGGTCCAATGGAGCATTAATATCAAAGCCAAAGACTTGGATTTAAAAAGAAAAATAAATAAATAAAACAAGTACAAAGAATATTCTGTCCTTCCTGCTTCTCCAACTAAAAGGTCAGAAACCAAGGGGGTCAGCTATCGCAGTGAATTCACTTCACTGTCACCACCGTCTTGCCTCATTCCATCAGGGCCCAGACCCCTCCTGTAATCCCTGCTCCTCACTCTCCAGCCGTCATGATATTTACGCACCTTATCAGACAAACAGCACGCCTACGTTACATTTAATTCCCAGAAAGAAAATGGCTGAAAGGTTAAACATAAACATTACAAATGTGTTTTTTTATTATCCTCTTGCATAGTAAAATATTAAGATTTAGCAGTACTGACAAAATTTTACATATTCTGTTCATGTGAACAATTAATTCAAAATTACTGATTATTATGTCTATAACGGTGTTAACATAGCTTCTTAGTGTTGAAAACGGTCTAATTGCCACACAAGTAATTTTTTCAACAAAATCTTTATTGTTGAGGTAAAAAAATGATTATTTGTTTTCAGTAGCTTAAACTGACTACTTAGTTTTAGGGTCTTTATTTGTTATGACATCAAAGCAGAAAGACAAAAAATTTTTTGTCCTTATAGAACAATTTACAAATCTTATGTTTTCCTAATACCAGGAAAAGATTAAACTTCAGTACGATTGCTAAATATTGTGATGGATATACTGATTATAATTAATGAATGTTAGTAGGGGTGATTGTAGATTTCTGGTCGATCACCAATCTTTAAATCAGTGGTGCCCAAAGTTGGTCCTCGAGGGCCGGCATCCTACATGTTTTAGGTCTTTCCCTAGTTTAACACACCTGGATCCAATGGTGGCTCATTAGAAGGCCTAAGAAGAACAATGACATGCTGAGAAGGTTGTTATACCACCAGGGAGAGAACTAAAACATGCAGGATGCCGGTCCTCCAGAACCAACTTTGGGCACCACTGCTTTAAATGCTTGACCTGCCGATTATGTTTTTGACCAATACTGATGTTTTTGTCAGGAAAGTCGTTAAACATGGCAATGCAGTTGCTAAGTTGGCAACAGTAGGGTGACTACTGTTGACTGCACCATGCAGTTAATGTGCGGCATCTGGTGGGCAGCTCTGTCAGGCAACCCTCTCTCACAGCAGAGCAAAAGGAGACCGTGGCTGATTTTCAAACCTTTCCGGAGGTATATAAAAATCAGTGAATAACATTGGTTTTGTCATGCCAGTACCAGCCAATCGCAGATCTCCCAAAATTAAGAACATTGGGTCTCATTTATCAGTGTACTCATATTTTACCCGACCCTCTCTCTGATCATCACAAACACCCTATAACTCACAATGAATTTTAGCATCCCATTCTCTATAATCTACAGTATCTAAACAGACCTAAGCAACTAGAAAAACACATTTTGACATTTTCTCCTGCTCCACTTTAAAATCGTATGAAGTCCAGAGTCTATTCTCTTTTAGTCCAGTTTTAGACAATGCAACAACATCAATAGTGAACAAAGGCTTGGAATATAAAAAGTCACAATAAGAAAGTGAAGTTTACGAGATACTTTATTCAAGAGTACAAAATATAGATGTGTCAAGTGAAAACCAAAGAGCAACCAATACAGAGCTCAAAACCTAGATGTGTGACTCACATGGTGCCCTTAAAGCAGGACACCGTAAAACAGGATGTTGTATACTTTATTAGGCTGTCTTAAGTATTGATTTCAACATCACCAGTGGGATAAGCAAACCCTGCCTGCAAACCTGTTGCAACCATGAGCAAACTGAACATGCAACTGTTGGTTAAAAGAAAAAGAAAAAAAACGTTGGTATGGCAATATAGGAAATGGTCTAAACTATTCCTTTTTCTTTTTTCATATGTCGCTACACGGGAAGGATTTAAGTGGAGGTATTAGGAAAAACAAAAATAATCCCCTTAAAAAGCCTTTCAAAAGGAACTTCAATGCAGACCAACAGCATGTTCAAATGTACCACCTTTATTGAAAACCCTTAAACAGCAAAACTCATAATATAGATTCACTGCACACAGTAAATCATCCAGTATTTAGACTTATCCATTCTGGTGTTTTTGCTTACAGCTAATAAAAACAAAAATTCAAATTCTCATAGAACAGATCACATATAACCAATAAAAAAATTATTTTAATGCAGAAAAGTTATGACAATATTATGACCGTCACAATCATGAGAAAGACTGCAGACTTGACAGACGCTCAGCTGACTGCCACTGACTGTAAACCACAGAATGTCATTCCTAGAAAACCTGTCTCTTCATCAGTATTGTGTTAAAGCTCATTAATGGAAGGCTGAGTGGAAGCAAAACTTGTGGTAAAATTAGATATAGGTTATAATTTATTGAAAAACAGCAAAAGCTTTCAATATATAACTGCATGCATTAAAAATGAGTTTAGATTTTTGAATCCAATTAGAATAGGATCATTGGTATTTACATTTTTTAACAGCTATCAACCTTTACATATTTAGTTGTTTGCAAAGGAGAATAAGAATAAGCTTGGACTGCATAATAATCAACTGTTTTTGATCAAAGAAATGCATATCAACGTTGGCCTTGAACAATTAAAACAACCGAACATTGCTAAATACTGGTGGGAATACAGTTTTCCCTCAGAACAACTTTGGGACGTGGAGATCTTTCATCTGCATTACTTTAGCAATCTGTCCTGAGACACACTGAAGTTCCACTCTCTGAGCTCACATGACTCTCCTCAACCACCAGCTATTACCTGGACGGCTACAGGAGGAATAAACGTCTGCAAACAGTGTTGTCAGGATCAGCACTGCTGTTCTTATCTGAAATGAATGAACTCCTGTCAGAAACACTTTAAAGATGAGTTAAAAGGTTTGGTAAACTCCTTGCTGAAACTTTTCTGGGTGAAAAAAAAAATCTCAAGCTAAAATATCGATCAGTGGATATCAGAATGCTGTATTTGGGTGAGTGCTTTTATTTTGCAACACAATTTAATTTTAGCATTTCTGGAGGTGACTGGACATCTATGGTCAGAAGATTATAATGAAAAATGCATTACATGAGTCACGTCTATATTTGAAATCTTTTATGCAGTAAAATGGGTGCAGATTAATAAAGGTGTGTGAAGAAGCTGACAGCTAACATCAAGCTTTTTTTAATCTAATGCTGTTTAATGGGTTAAAATATTTAGTGTGTGTGCCAATACTCTTCCTTACCTGTCACATGCATGGCACACTAGGCTACCTAATTAAGCTTTTTAACAGTTTGCAGCAAAAATATCTCCAGAAACATGAATTGAGGAGATGCCAACACTGATAATTCACCAAGTCACAGGGTCTCTGTATAACATCTGCCAAGACGCACTCCTTTAAAAAAAAAAACAAAAAAAAAAACAGGTAAGTGCCATGTCACATGACTGTAATATTCCATCCATCCATTTTCTGTACACCCTTGTCCCTTATTGGGGTCGGGAGGGTTGCTGGTGCCTATCTTCAGCTAACGTTCCGGGCGAGAGGTAGGGTACACTCTGGACAGGTCACCAGTCTGTCGCAGGGCAACACAGAGACAGACAGGACAAACAACCATGCACACACACACACACACACACACACTCACACCTAGGGAAAATTTAGAGAGACCAATTAACCTTACAGTCATGCTTTTGGACTGTGGGAGGAAGCTAGAGTACCCGGAGAGAACCCACACATGCACAGGGAGAACATGCAAACTCCATGCAGAAAGACCCTAGGTCTGAATCAAACCCAGAACCTTCTTGCTGCAAGGCAACAGCTCTACCAACTCTGCCACTGTGCAGCCCGACTGTAATATTATGAATACAAAATCAAAGACGTCAAGCTGTATGAATGAATCATTTGCAACCCTCTAACCTGATTTATAAATGAATAAAGTCTGTTTTATGGTGCATGATCAACCAACCAACTGGTGTAGCATTTAGTTTTGTAACAAGAATAAGTGAGCGTGTGAAGGAAGAATGAAAAAGCTAGCAAATACACATGTAGGTGATTAAGAACTGAGCTGAAGTGTATTTGAGAATCTAGATAATGGTTTTTTTTACAACTAATTGCCCAACCCAGTTGCCTAGTTACAAATTACACTCAATAACCACTAAAGAGTGCCTACAGTAACCAGGTAACCACATATAAATAAATAAACTGCATCTTTACAGTGACTATTACTTTACATAGTCAGTAATGATCAATCAAACAGGATAGTGCTACATAAAAACTAATGGCATAATTTATCTGTCTGATATCAGGTCCTGGGTTTCAAAGTGTGTTCATTCTTTTTCTTTTATCCCAAATGTTTTGTTTAGGAACTATTAAGCCTATAGGCTACTAATAGACAAGTTCAGTTTTCTAATCTAAGCATTTATTAATAGTATGCAATAACAAATAACAATATCAATTATATAAGGCAGAGTTCTAAGCAGCCATGTTGTGCATCATTAGATTATTTCTTTCTTGAGGCAAATACCTTGATGATAATTACAGTTAATAACCAAAAAGAAATGCAAACTAAAGAGTTTTGAAAGCCAGTTTACAGAATTTAATGAATGCATCATGACTCACTGAGTGTGATATTTTTAAAACTATGCAGTTCAAAACAAAAGGTTTTTTGTTCCAAAGGTTTTAAGTAGGTAGGCAACTTTAAAATGTCTGGCCTATTCTAAAGCAAAGATGAAAATGTCTAATTTGAACGGAAACTACTGACCTAGAAAATGCAGACCGAAATATCTGGTCCTGACGTCATTTCAAAGAAAAGCACATACATTATGCTGCCCAAAAGGTTGCTCCACATGTCACTCTCCACTTTTCACTCTAATAGGTGTGCTGGCAGAGTTACATCCTCCTCAATAGTATATACTTTATATAAGAAAGAAAAATCTGTATTTGCCACTCTGATACAAATAATCAATGCTTATAAATGCATTTAAAATTAGGACTAGGATTCAATTATTTTTTACAATAAATAAAGAGAAGAATTTGATAATTTCCATAAATATAGAAAAAACATAATATGCAATTATTTGGGGTGCACCGATTTATCGGTCAGCCGATTTCCTTAATTTTGGGAGACAGGCAATCGTCTGATACTTACTTGTGAAGCTGATCTTACCCGCCAGTCTTATCTACCTCAGCAAAGGTCTAAAAATCAACCACTGTCCTCTTCTGCTTTTCGGTGAGAGGTTTGACTGATAGGCCGGCAAACCAGGTCATGTCTGCATGTTTCCAGTTAACAATAGTCACCCCACTGTAACTCCTTTCAACCTCTAATGAATTTTCCGCTGATATCTCACTACCAACTTACCGGCCTTCCTGTCCTTGCTGAAGAAAAATATTCCCACAGCATGATGCTGTCACCACCATACTTCTCTGTGGGGCTGGGGTGTTTTCAAATGCCATCTGCAGCGTTCGTTCAGATCAGAGATAAAATTGCACGCCAGGAGGCTACTTATTAGGAGACTTCTCTATTTTATTTATATGTTTTAAAACAAAGGGGGACTAAATGCATATGCAAATCTTAAACCATGGTTTCCCCCCCCCTTATATTTAGAAATTCAGCACTAATTTGTGTTTGATCTGTCACAAAAATCTACACAGAAAGTATTCAAATTTGTGGTTGTAAAGTGACAGTATGTGAAATAGCCCAATTCTTTTTCAAGGTACAAAGAAGCAGTACATGAAATAGTTATATAGTTATACACTAGATCTTTCTAAATGTATGTACCTGAACCTTTAAAATTAACTGTATACTGATTATACTGAAAATGTTGATAAAAAAAAGAGAAAAGAAAGACAGATGTTATTCATATTAGCTGTGTCTGAAAATCTCCGAGCAGCAGAGTGGTAATGATGACAGTCAGGAAGCGGCAGCAGCATTTTATTCCTTTAGCTCTCATAAAACTGAGTAAACGCACACAAGGGGCATGTTCAGGCAATCAGGAAATCTTTGGGAGAGAGGTGGTAAGGTAACTGAATTCACAGTGAACACCTCCCTCCCAAATGAACAAAACGAGCAAAATCCGATCTCCAAGTGAACAAAGCCTTATTCAGGTGTGGGTTTTTCCACAGTGGAAAATGACTGAGGCTGGGTGGAAAGGCAGTTTTATGTGGCAGTGGTGATATTATCAAGCCTTGCCAGGAGTAAGACTGAGGAAATGACTGAAAGATCACTGTGGGGTCATTGCTATCCTCGGGAAATCAGGGAGAAAAAAACAAAAAAAAAACCGAAAATGACGTAAATCAAACAAGTGACAATGGAAATGACAAGAAATCACTCAGGCTTGTCAGGATAGCTTTATCTCACGCCGATACTGACGAGGCATGATGGGAGATAACCAGAATTATGTACATATATGGCAAAACGGCTATCAAAACTGAGAGAGATGCGGTTCATTAGCAGTGTGCAGCTGCTGCCTATGAACTCCGTTCAGTGAGCAACTGATGAGGACAGCAAATCCATTTGGTTTGTTTCAGTACTTAGTTGAGTAAGAACACAACCTGTTAAGCATGTTAAAAAGCTTTAAAAAAAACATAAGGGTTTTATAAAAAGGAAGATCAAAATGTTTTTAAAACGCTCTCCATTAATGCATTTTTCCATCTTACCAAGCAGGATTTTTTGAGAATTTAATGAAATCACTACCCAAAGAGGCATGTCGTCAAATAAATAATGTTAAGGCAATTAATGAATAACTATCAGACTAATTCAAACAATAACATTTTTCTGCTGTCGATAAACAGCGCGACATGCAGGGCTTCAAACACTCGTGTGTTTTCTTAATGACACACAAGCCCCTGCAGGTTTATCCAAACAACTAAATACCACATCACTGCTTCCCTGCAACGCTCAACAGAATCTTACACTTTTTTTTTTTTGCCCCTGGTGTAACCACTTCAAGAGCTAAATATAAAACAATGAAGGATCCTTGACAAAAAAGAACATTTATCGTTCTTCTTTCACAGTTCACCAGTTTGAAGCCACCAACAGAACATAAAAGAATTTCTCACAAATGTAACTCCAATGCATTGACCTACAAGCAGACTAAAAGCAAAGAGAAAGATTTCAAAATCAGAGGAGCCAAAGAGTTAAGCACGGTGGTGACATCATCATGCTGAGGGAGTTGGCATTGTGGAAAGTAGATGGTATAATGAAAGAGGAAGATTGCCTCTAAATTCTTCAAATTCACCTCCAGTGTCTCCTCTGGGGACTTCTATGGCTTGTTCTGTATCTTATATGTGCTGTATTTATATCTCTCTTAATTTATATATCCATCTTTTTTATCCATCTCTCTCTATCATCTTTTATTCGTTTCACCAGGGTGGAAGAAAATTTGTCTCGGAGGGTGTGAAGAAGGTGTTATTGTCCAGCTTTTGTCAAGTTTGGCCTTTCATAAGACAGTGCTGAAAGTAGAGTTAGAACCAAGAAGGAGCACAAATGGGTAACAATGTGATATGGTATTAAGTAGATAGGCTGATGAAATGAATAACATTAGCTGTGAACATGTACAATAACTACATGCAGTGATCTTCTCAACGGCAGGGTGTCACCCTTTGATAATGGCAGGGGAAGCTTTGACCTCAAATTAACAGCCAGTTAGCTAGAACTTGGACACAATTATCCAAACCAACAAAATTGGTTTTCACATGGCTAAACTGAAAAACATCAATCTTGTGAAATTTCCCCAACTAAATATATGTAAAATCTATGGACTATCCTTGAAATTATCCCTGATCTTTGGATAATATCGGCTGTACAAGCATCGGCTGATCACAGATCTCCCAAAATTAAGAAAATCAAGGCCGGTTCATCAGTGCTCCCCTACTCAGAACCTTTTCGATGGGTTTGGAAAAGTGGTTTTCCAAAATAAAAGTACAGCTCTAAATGCCAGGCATTTGGATATGAGAGCAAGTGAAAGCAGAGAGCTAGTGAGTGAGCACAGAGATGTGTGTCTACCTGCTGGGGACCTTCTCCGTTGACCATGGCTGGGGGTGGTGGTGAGGCCAGGATTGGGAGTTCAGGGCTGAGAAGCTGGCCAGACTCCAGAGGTGGCGTGCGGTCTGCCATGTCTCCCTCATTCACACCACTGAAGAGGTGCTGCTGCAACAAACAAGACAATCATCAAAGGGAGAGTAAATGGTCAATGACAAAGGTTTAGGTGTCAGTTTTGAAAATTATTTGGAATGTGCTGCTAAGAACATTTACTCAGATCATGCAAGGGATGTGGTTTCTGTCTGCCTGTTAGTAAGTTGCAATGAGTGAATCACTGAGATCAGAGACAAACTTCTGCAGTCACTGTTTATTTTTTTTAAACTTCCTACTCTTCTCTGAACAGAGTTAAGAATTTCATTTAAACGTCTTACTGCTTTCTTGCCAAGTGTGTTTACCACAAACAAAGTGCTAACATTTGCCACATCCTGTGATGTGCAACAAAAATTAATTGGTCAAACAGGTTAAAACTAGGCACGGGAGATATAACTTAAAAAGAAAATATATGTTTTTTCAGACCAATTATAATCTTAATTGATTTTGGGTTTTTTTTCACTTTTCTTTACCAAAATAAAATTACATATGACGGAAAGTATCCTCCAAAACTTTTCATGCCATCTGGGTGTTGACCAGTCATGACAAAGTCCAAATAAATACAAGTTGCAAAACAAGATGGTAAGTCCTGGACAGGAAATGCAAGAAGTATTAGTGGAAAACAAAAAATAAAATAAAATAAAATCTTCATAAACAATTATGCACTGACAACCAATGAGTAAAAGTAATGTTTGTAGTGTTCTGCATGGAAATATTACTTTTAATAAACAATGTCTACCAGTAGAAGGTCATTCAGTCATTTCGGTTCAATCAGGGCTCATAATCTGACTAATAATGCAACAGTTAGCTCAAACGGGTAGCAAAACCACAAGCAACAGAAACGGGGATATAATACAATTTTTCATGAAATGATGCACAATTAAATTGAAATACATGTGGTATTTGAGCATCCTAATTACTTCCAGAAAGTCTAAAAAATATTTAAGAGAGAGATAGACTTGTCTGAAATGAAGCTTCTCATGACATGGCTGCATTTTATTTTATATATATCCATAAAATTATATAGCAAACCATGAGTCAAGCCAACTAGTAAAACAGAGCAGTTCATAAATGAACAGAAGAAATGGCTCCCTTTCTCTCTGTTAGGTGAGAGATATCTGACTTATAAGAGATTTATTTTTAATCTTTTATTATTTCAACCACCATTTTGGGGCCTTATTTCTGCATTTAAACTATTCCAATGACAGATCAACATCAAGTAATCAATAAAGGTCTTAAAAAAGTAGACGTTTGTGTGAGCTTTATTTAATGTGTGAAGGAAAGCAAGCACACTTCAGATATAAAAATCAAAAACCAGAATTAAATAACGGCAAATGGAAAACTGTTCACCCCCTCATTTCAAGAGAAGTTTCCAAGTATCTTCCCCACCCACAGCTGAGTCAAGCACTTAATACTGCCCAATGTCTTCTCACACTCTTTAAATGACAAACACAAGAGCAAAGGCTTGCAGTGGTGCCACACTGTCTATAGTGGTAAAAAAAAAAATAGTCTTATTAAATCAAAGAATAAAAATGTTCTACATTCAAATCTGTAAAACTTCAGACTACACGTAAGAAAACACTGATATATTAAATACTCCGTCAAACAAATAAACACAATCGTCATCATAGAGCAGTGACATGTGTCCTTGAATCTAATTGGACTCCAGCGCATGCGTCTCTAAACCTCACAGTGATCTGGCTTATCTGTTCGACTAGCACCTCCCCTCCTTATGCTGAAACAACAAAGTCAGTTTGCAGTCAAATGGTGAATGAAACAGATTTAAGGGAACTATTCATACAAGTGTGGACTGACATGAGATTAGCAAAGTATTATGAATAGATTTCAAGATAAACTGCAGACGGGGCGGTTCCTTCTAAGGTTGAACTCTGGTTCCAATCTGTTGGGATTAATCTTCTACAAATATCAGACTGTTTGTCCATACAAGGCTGCACACTTTTTATGTAAATAGAAATGCTAAATCTGCTGTTTGATTCTAAGAAAAAAAAAAGTTGCACAATATGATTACATTTTAGTTAAATCACTCTGCTTATTTGACGGTTATATAAGATGATACACCTATTTCCTGTCTTTTCCTCAACCCTCTCTCTGGATAAAAACGATTTATCTATGGACCTTCACACCACCCTCTAATAAAAGTCAGACGAAAACACCAGCTGACTCAAACGTTGCATTCTTATTGTGGCTATGATACACTAAAACCAAAGTTCAGCCCTTCCTGTGACAGCACTCAACACACATAACTCCTGTAGCTGAACTGTGGCGACATCTGTTGTTGCCCTGATTATATTTATATATCTTTTTTCGTGTTCATCCACAAAAACACCAGCTGCCTTTCGGTTACGGTTACAGTTTCAGTCGACACCTTGAACCTACAGATGTAGAGGATACTTTTTTTAAAGCTCGATCTCTATTTAGTATGAACTGGGACCAAGCCAAAATAAAATTATTTTCTGGTTAGTATGTCTTTAAGACAAACGTATGCAAACAAAGTTCAATCAGGAGTAAATACATTTTAAAGCACTCACAACTGAATTAGATAAATCAGTTAAACTGCTTGTTGAAACAAACAGCAACCATTACACATGGAAACAACTCAGTGCATTTAGACATCAAGATGTTGTGAAGACTTGTTGAGGTTTAAAGAGAGCATCCGAATGGGGAAGAGGAGGAATTTAAATGGACTTTAAACATGGCGTGGTTGTTGGTGCCAGATGGGGCGGTCTGAAAGTTTCTGAAACGTCTGAATCTACTTCTGGGATTTTTACGCAAAACCATCTTTCATGTTACCAGAGAATTGTCCTGAAAAAAAGAAAATGAGTGAGTTGGAGCTGTGTAGACAAGCTGGAGATAATGGCAGGGCAACAGTAGGTCGCATAATAGTTTGGGACATATTTTCTTGGAACATGTTGCACCTATTCAGCAGTTTTTTAAACCATCACAGCCTTTCTGAGTACTTCAGCATCTCCATTATTGCTGCACAGTATTAGTCTATCCAACTACTGGGGAAAATGCATTTAAAAAGTTGCTTTTGGCAATGATACAACTTGTTTTTTCCAAATACCTTTACCTTGCAAAGCATTTCGTTGCAATAAGCAAAAAGCACAAATAAATCCATTGTATAGTACTTGATTACCCATTAGCTGCACAGTGTACATGGATATTGAGATAAAGATAAATTTGCAAAGGGTTGACTATAGAGTTACGAGTTATTAGACACTTATTTTATCCACTAAAAGACAGAAAACTAATCAAAACTTATGTGTAGAAAGTTTTGTGGGAATCCCTTTAATGAATTTTGGAATGAAGCAGTTTTTGTGATTTTAGGTCACTAATTACATACATATTTAAACATAAACTGAGGGACTAGGTATATCCAACAATGTAGCTGTTTTGACTTTAACCATCACACACAAACTTGCCTGATGGTTAATTTAATATTCTAAAAAATCTGTTTGTTTTTTTTTTGTTTACAGAAATGTAAGTACTTTTTAATTTTGCAGCAATGAATTCTACTGAGTCCTGTAATTATAGATACATATGCAACTATTAGCAAATCTCTGGCTGTAGCTTGTGGACAATTTCCTTGATTTATGCCAACATTAGTAGCTACTCCCCCCCTTAAAGAGCATCTTTTTATTTGATTTAGTGAATCCTAAAAGAAGGATGTGACCGTACCAGAACTTTGTGATCAATTTCTTTGAATTCATGTGAAAAACATTTTTCAAACACAAGTTCAAACACAAGTTCAATTTATCAATTAAACTTAAAAGGTCTGTGGCAAGATAATGTCTTCCATTATGTATGTTTCAAAAAATAAGGTGACTTAAAAGGCATGGATATGCCACATGATTTACAGATAGTTTAAATAAACAGAACACTAGCCTTACAATTCAACTATATTTCATTTAAAAATAAATGAAAGCAATGTGGCTGTTTGTTTTAATTTAATATTATATTAAATCCTACATTAACAAAGGTGTATGAATTAAGTCAAATGAAAAACACTAAGACTCCTTTAGGTCTTTAAACCCCCATCTTGACATAGTCTTGGTTTCACTTTAATGTTGTGTGAATCATCCTGTAAATAACTCGTTTTTAAAACTAAAACGATGCTATCAAACCTATAAAGATAGATCAACTCACCCAACAGAAACCAATCCTTCAACCATGTAAAAAAAACATCTTTTTCAACGCTGTTTAAGCTCATCTTAATGTAATACTTTAGCTCATCCCAGTCTGTTAAACTGCACAATAGCAATGCCAAAAGTGCTCCACGACTAACTCAAATATAAAGGCATACGACTCAGCTAAAAACTGCCTCGAGTTTGTTTAAAGTTCTTCTGAAACCCAAACCTAAAGCTGAAGTTCTGCTACAACACCTGGAAATCATGTGTTCTGCAGACATGTAACAGCTGGCCATCAATTCAGGGAACCCATTATATAGGCTTGTTGTTTTGCTCTCTTTGCCAACACCTTCTCTGTGTGACTCTACAATATCTTTAATCAACATAAACGTCATAAAAACACTATTAACAATATTCAGGGTCTGTGCTTATTTTGTTAGCTAAGTTCAGCAGCCACCGTGCAGCTAACTGAAGTGGCTACAGGTGTCTACTTAGCGTTATGTCATCGCTATCTATTATCCAACTCTAACATAACCTTTCAGTCAGCACACTGACACATAATGACCTTACGGTGAATTTAGAGTTTCTTTAATAAACGGGAGGGGTTCATACATTATTGACTGTCGCAGCAGAAGTGGGGAATGTTACAGCTAATGTTACTCACTCAGTCAGTTGGCACAGCAGCAGCAGTCTTGACTGACACGCCGATGCACAATGATGTTTCCAACACAAGCTCTTCCTGGGAACCTTTAAATGTCAGTAGGCTACAAGCTCCAGCTACCTTCTGCGACACCTGAGACTGAGACCTCGCTAGCTACCTGGATAAACACAGGAAAAGGCAAAATGTGTCATGCTAGCATTAGCTACCTAATGCTACCTAGCAAAATAGTTCGCGAGATGATGATGATGTGCTTTTTTTCTCGTCGTGTAAGCGACGGCGTCTCTGTGCTAACTGCGCCCTAATCAGATCAGGGCTAACCAGTCAACGACGACAAACCGTAGCTGGCAGTTTTATCGAGATAACTTTCCATCCGCAGCCTTGCTCCACGAATAATAAAAAGCAGGAATTTTGCTTGCTGGAGCTTAGCGCGCATGCGCGTCCGAGTAACTCTGACGAATCCCCTTTAATTCCAAGATAACGAAAAGAAAATATGCACAAGGTTGTCATACAGGGGTTAACTACCTTCGTAGGCGTGTGTGGGGTAAATTTGTGCTGAAATTCATGAACCTCGTTTGTTTGCGCAATTTTCTGTTGATTTTAAGGGGGACGATATGGTTGACGTGTCTTAGAGCGGTTCGTCCGAGTCAGCCACAGACAAACAAATGTGTGCAAAGGGAGATAGCTTTTATTTTGATTTGCATTTGTAACTCTCTGCTGTATAATAACTAAACAGCGTATGCTTTCTTAAAAATCTTAATCTAATCTAAATACTCAGTTCCCACACAAACTTCATTCAGGTTATGTGTAAGGTTCTAAATTTACAAAAAGTAAAAGGTTAAAACAGTAATATATGTTAGACTGCTTAAGAAAAAGTATTATTTGAACTCTAATAATTTGGTTGTTACAATCACAAGCTGCAATAAATTTTATAGGAATTTTATGAAGACAGAGTGATCTTTTGTTGAACAAAATGGATAAGTGGGGGGAGGGGTTACAAAAAAAGTGATGCACATTCCTCAGCCCATTTTAATTAGATGCCCCTAAATAAAATCAATTCTAACAAATATGTGCTTATTTTCAACACAAAAGATCCTATTCATAAAAGACCTCAGAGATTTGTTAAGAGAACCTTACAGAATAAACAATAATATGCAAACCAATGAGGACAGACAGGGCACGGATAAAGTTGCAAAGAAGTTAACAGGGTCAGGTTATAAAACAGTATTCAAAGCTTTGTAGATCTCACAAATCTCATTCAATGGGGAAACAGAAAGTGTATGGTACAACTGAAAACCTGTAGTCATCCACCTGAAATGACATTCTGGTGAAGGAGAGTATTAAAAGCAGTTAGGAGGCCTGTTGTTCGAGATCTAAAGTTCAACTGGTAGGGTCTATTGGCAAGACATTTGACAGTCACACACACCACAACCATGCCTCTGTGAAAGAGTCACAGGAAGAAAGGCATAAAATTCACATTTAAAGTTTACTGTAGGCCATATAGGGAACACAGGAATCAGGCTAAAGATGGTGATCTGGTCAAATGAGACCAAAACTGCATTGTTACCCAACATGAAAAAACATTGGTGAAAAACTATTATGAAAGATGGTGGTGGAATCATCATGGATGCTTGTTTTCAGGAGCACAGGATATCTATCTATCTATCTATCTATCTATCTATCTATCTATCTATCTATCTATCTATCTATCTATCTATCTATCTATCTATCTATCTATCTATCTATCGTCCGTCCATTTTTTTGTCTAAATAAAGGGACTGATTGGTTTATTACAATGTGTAAGATATTTATATTTCACCCATAGAGAAGGGTATTCACGCATATAAATGGGTTCAAAAGTATGAAATGCAAAAAGCTGAAATGCCAGTATTTCGTGGCCCCCCATATTTTTTTTATAACTAAACAAAGTCCGAGACAAGTTTTGTTTTGTACTTATATTGAATAGGCGTCAGATATTCACAAATATGCGCATTGTCTTACACTCCCACCACGCACAAATATGAGATTATCTAGAACTCCCCCTGCTGGACACATCAGCGTATTTAGAAATAATAAAAAATGAAGAGTCTTGTTCTCTGTGATTAATTAAATATTGAGCAAATACATGGGCTTTTAGGTAAATACTTTACCTATAATCCCATGTTCAAATTCTATCACCTGTTCTCTTTTTAGTTATGTTTGTAGTATTGTTGTAGTACATTTGTGGGGGAAAAAAAAGGAAATACAGATTTAGAAAGTGTGAGGTAGACTGGCATAAGGGACACATTGGCACATTTTTGTGTAATCATATCAGTCGGATTTATACTTTCCTTAGAAAATTCCTTAGAAAATCTGTAAGTTGTAACATTTCTGATTTATGCGAACAGTGTTTCAAGTATGAGCCATTCCTTTAAAAGAAATCTGACCGCTCAAAAGCATACATTTTTTGTGGGTTATTATGATTTCCTCCAGCGGCTGACTCATTTTGAATTTGCCTAATAAAATTATTCAGTGGAGCAGGAACCAAAGTGTGCGCCTTAACACACTACTCAGTAGGAGAGCAGAGAGCTTTCATAGTCATAGCTGTGCAGGAGGAAGCTTGTTATTTCTGAAGAGTTAAAATAAATGTGAGCAGTCCAGATTAATAAATATATAGCAATTACTAATGACTTACATTATGATATCCTTACAAGATGTTTAGCATTTGATTTTAGTGAGAGCTCTACTGCCTTGCAGCTTGATATCTTTTTATTTTTTATAATTAGTATAATTATAAGAAATTAAAATACAGCAAGCACACAGAGAACAGTATACCAGATAACTAACAATAGCCAAAAATACTGAAATCAGTTAAAAAGACTGAAGCGAGATAACAGATTTCAGGGTTTTGATTGTTTTACAGGTTTTTGAACAAGATAGTTAATCAAAAATAGCTATATAGACCAATCTTAAAATGATAACCATCATAATCAAAATAATAAACCAGAAGAGGGCATAAATTTGTTCTTAAAAAGTTCTAGAATGCCTGAAAGAATGACCTTAATCACAATATTGAAATTAGTCACAACATTATATTTTGTAACAAACTCATAGTAAAAGAATAAAGTATCATGTTTAAATAATTGACTAACCAGTCAAATTGCAGCCTGGGGTCTTTCTGAATGCTGATACTGTGCATGCTGCCCAGGTCACACTATCAATAAACATGAAAAGATAGGCACCAACACCTCCCTCCTCTCATATAGATTATTATGCACACACAACGTATATTGCACTTAATAGAACTTAAAATTTATGTTACATAAACCACTACAAAATATAAAAGGACATTTATAAAAATACAAAAGTATATTTGTCATTATAACCTACTATATACCAATACCAATGCGGATGAAAACTGGTGTAATCACTGCAGTTTCCCAAGCATCAGAAAATTGCCACTGCGGGTTTTATTCATGAACACTTAAATAAGTTAACAACTGTTAATATTTTTAAATCAGTGCATAGATGAACAAGAGATCACTTATAGTGCAACCTTATGTATGTTCAGTAGCCTCGTTGTTGTCGAAGTTCCTATCTCCGAGTTTCCGTGAAGCCACCATCAGGCGACAGGAAGTAAACTGTTGGACTGCTTTGCTTTTCTTCAGGACGTTGATGTAGCCACCAAAGCTAGCTATGACAACCAACAGCCGCTGCCAACATGATTCCCTCTGCAATGTTTAAGTTTTCCTTTTGATAAGAAAACTACTTTAAAGAGGAAACAGTAGCTGGAACAACTGTCAAGGTAACGTCAACAGCTTAAACCCTCCCGTAACTACGGGGCTCTTTATGCTAAGCTCTGTGGTGTTTTGGTGCAAACTTTATTGTTGCTATCTTGTTTGACGGAGTGTCTTTATTTGCATGTTTTTTAGCATTTGAAGTGATGGCAAACCTTATGCTTAGTGCCATGGGTGATGTCTGAATTTATGCTAAATGCTGGTTGAAATGATTACTTATGAGGCGACAGCAGAACGATTCCTATCATTAAAACTTCCTTGTTAGGATGTTTGAAGAACTTTGTTTTGGCGTTGAACATTGCTTGATCAGCCTCATTCTACTGTATGCTTTTCACTGACAACAATGTACTATTATGTTGTAGAAATTTGTTAATACTTTTGAAACATTCAATAACACTTTCAACTACTGAGAATGGAACTCGTTTTAGTAAGCAGGTATGCTACTCACTGACACATTACTGATAGTAATCGTTTTTGTCAGTTGAGTTTATTTTCTTACAAAGAAAATAAACTAAGAAAATAAGGCATAGCATTTTTTTATTTCGTCCATCGATCCATCCACATCAGAGAATAATTATCTATATGTCTGTGTATCCATCCATCCATCCATCCATCCATCCATCCATCCATCAAAACTTAATCTTAAAAAAGGTTATTTAATTAGTAAATATAATAACTCAGACATTGATCACAATGTTCTCACCGTCTTAGTGGAATGCAAACTTAACTCAGCAGTGGTATGAAACAAAGTTATCTTGTAGTTAATTGTAGCTGGAAGACAGGACTTGTAGAAAACTGATATTAGCATGTTTTAAAAAACTTTCTGATCAGCCATTGTGCTCTCTTTTTTTCACCTCCCAAAGTACTATTACACAAGTATCCAAATGATTATTTTTGATCCACAGAAATGCTTGTATTTTAAGTAGTAGTTATCTGCTATGTTGTTCAGGAAGTCAGGGAAATGCATTGGAGCGGTACATATATTGAATGGAGAGGGTATAGAATGAACTCCAGGTTTTATGTACAAGTAAGAGGGTGACAGCTTTTTTTCTGAATAATTGAAATCATGAAAAACTATAAGGACCATAATTACGTAAATGCTCTGTTTTCTCTGTGTTATCTTGTCACAGCTGTGCTGAGTAGCATGCTGGACGTGGGGAAGTGGCCAGTGTTTGCACTCCTTCCTCCTGAGGAACTACGGCTTATCCGCCAGGCTTGTGTCTTCGGTAGTGCTGCTAACGAAGCTCTCTACGTTACTGTTAATGATGAGGTAAGGCTCAGTCTTTAAGCAAAGGCACCTTAATCCTGCTGTTTGGACGGAGGTGTGCTGGCCTGATTTGATAGACCTAACCTACTTTGAGGATATTGATTTGATGGTTTCTTTTTCGTGTCAACAGAAGGGGAAAAACAATGCTATAGGATCTTGATTCTCAGGTTGAGACGAGGGGCAGTTCTCGGCAGAGAGATAAGCAGATAGAATGAGACTATCTTTAGCCATATTGGCCTAATACCCCAGCATGCTCTATATTTAACCATCTGTGCATCCATGTTTATTCATTCCTACAAGTGGACTAAACAGGTAACAGTTTCAAGCAAGCAGACATTTGTCCTGTCAATGGTAATATTTCTTTGGTGGCAGGTTTACATTATTATTATTCCCTAGTAAACATGTCCCTTAAAGGTTATTGGATGTAGTAATAATAATAATGATGATAATAGTAATAATGATAAAATAATAATAATAGTAATGCAAAGATGCAAAGATCATTTTATAGTTTGAACTAAGTTATTATTTAATCTCGTACATTCTATGTACTCTTCTTCTAGTAGAACTTTTCTGTCAAAACTTCATTGTGTTCAGTGTTTTGAGGCTACCACTAACTAGCTGCTAATACACAAATGTGGATAAAGGGAAAATATTAAAAGGAACAGTAACTGTCTTTAACTAAAATAAGAACGTCACAATATCTTTTGTTAATCAAACAATTAATACCATTACTCTTTCTTAAATTTATTCATAAATTTGTCTTAAATTAGAGTTGATGAAACCTGCAGAAACTCTATCTAAGGACCTAGACCAATTGCTGCAATTCCTTCTCTTTATTGATAACAATAAGCTGAATAATGGCTATCCCAACAAAATGCATAACAAAATACGTAAACCCTGATATAATTTATGTTTGTAATTTCCATGCAGTTGCAACATATTAGTATTATTACTGATAATGATAATAACAATAATATAAGTATGCCAATAAAAAAATAAGGATATTATGATAATTTTACTGTAGCTGTAGGACATAACAATAACAATAATAATAGGTTTTTATTTTAATTAAATACTTATTGATTCTTATTGCATACAAAAAAAATCATTTCAAGATCAAAGACCTTTCAGTCTCAGTCAGTATTATAGTAGTAATATGTGGTATATATGTACAATTTCTTTGCATCAGCATGACTTGAGCTGTGATGTTTGGTGTTTGCAGGTCTTTGCCTTAGGCACCAACTGTAGTGGCTGCTTAGGCCTCGGAGACCTTCAAAGCACTATTGAGCCGCGCAGGATTGATATCCTGTGCGGAAAGAAGATTGTGTCCCTGAGCTATGGTACAGGACCGCATGTGGTTATCGCCACTGCAGGTAATCAGTTCGCAACACAATACTTCAGAAAATCTTTATTTGACCTCCAGGTGAAATTGTAACGGCAGGTAGAGGAATGGAAGCCAAAACAAATAACAACACATGTTTTTACAGTGACTTGCAAAAGTATTCATATTGATATTTGTCAAATTTTTACCACAGTGATTATTTGTGAAGTAAAATTGCACTTTCAAGTCTTGTGGATCTGTCTCTACCAGCTTAGAACATTTAGAGATTGATTTGTTTTAACCACTCTTCTTTGCCAAATTTTGGTCAAACTCATTTTGATTGCATTATGTGTTTGTAAACGGCATTTTTCAATCTTGCCACTGATTCTCAGTTGGTTTGATTTCTGGACTTTGACCGGACCATTCCAACACATAAGCATAACTTCACATAAATCTTTTTCATTGTATCTTATGGAGTTTATGTTAAAGGATGTTCAGTCCCGCAGCGTGATGCTCAGGATGAGCACTGCAGATGTCACGGTCGGACAGCAGGGAAGCGGCAGGGTTAAAGCCTCAGACATGCTTTTTTTTGCAGGTTTACTCTGACCAGATTCCTTGTACTGCTGAAGAAATTTCTAGTCAAAACATAACATAGTACTGCCACCACCAGGTTTCACCATGGGAATTATGTTTAGAGCAATGTGCTGTGCATTTAGCATCGTATGGCTTTCTTTTAACGATTACTTTCTTGCCTGTCTCCCATAATCATAGTAAAGGATGCTTAATACAAAATGCACATCAAAGTTCTCACATTTTTTTATCAGTTAAAAAAATTAGAAATACAAAAATGCCGTGTCTTTTGTTTCAGTTCACAAATTTGCCCTATTTGTGTTTGTCCATCAAGTAAAAAATCACTTTAAAGTTAATATTTGTAGTGAGAGAAGATGCAATGAGAGTCATGGGGTATGAATAGTTTAACATTGCATTGTTTGTACTACCAATTCCTTCTAAATGTTTTAAATTTATCACTATATTAAGGTGCAGTTATTTATTAAGCCAAATTAAATCGCATTGAAATAGTTAATTTTGTTTTCCATTTAAAGTAACATAAATCTGAATTACAAGACAAGATTGTTGTGTGTATGTTTGTATGTATGTATGTGTTTTTCTTTTATTCTCATGATTTGTTATTCTCTATGAAAAGTGTCTTAAACTTCTCTTTCTAGCTAATGGGTTTCGAGCTCTATTAATCTGATTTTATCGGCTGCATATGTTGGGTACACTGCCAGACCTCAGCTATAAATCATTTGACTTGGATTACTTCTTATCTTGTGTTTTTAAAATATTAACCACTTTGACAACATAAATACAAGTTTTCCTGCTGCTGTGTAGACGGGGAGGTGTTTGCCTGGGGTCACAATGGCTACAGCCAGTTGGGAAATGGGACCACCAACCATGGTCTAACCCCTGCCCTGGTCTCCACCAACCTCATCAGCAAGAGGGTGACAGAAGTGGCCTGTGGCTCCCACCACACCATCGCTCTCACAAGTGATGGAGAGGTAAGTCTTCCCTTCTTGTCTGCTCACTTGTTGTTGTCCATCTTTAGCCTGTATTTTTTTGGGACTGTGGACTTTTTTTTTTCATCTGTGACCAGGTGTATGCGTGGGGCTACAACAACTCGGGCCAAGTTGGATCTGGGTCGACTGCCAATCAACCAACACCACGTCGGGTTAGCAGCTGTCTGCAGAACAAAGTGGTGGTCAACATAGCCTGTGGCCAGCTCTGCTCGATGGCCGTCCTGGATAATGGAGAGGTACCATAATGTGCTGCTTTTATATGAGAATAACACCTTCACACTAGTGTGTCCTATGTATTGATACCTCATAAACCACAAACTTAAAGTTGTGTTGTTGTAATTTCATGTAACAGACCAACTAAACTGTAAAGTGGTAGTGTATAATCAATTTTTTTTTGTTTTGGGTTGTATCTGTGCCAGCTGTTGACGTGTAAACATTAGGGATGGACCAATAAATCATCCAATCAATATATTGGACCAGATTTTCTCAATTTTGGGTGGTCTGCGATTGGCTGATACTCATATGAGGACAGATCTTTTTTTTTTTTTTTTTTCTTTGGTTTTGAAACATTGAGAAGATTACAAGAGCTTATTATCACCTCTAGTTCACAGTTCCAGTCTGTGATCAATTACATTTCTTCACTTTACCATTTCCATTTATATCAACAAAACAAAACAAAAAAGGAACATGAACACAAAGGGGAAATAAGAGGGTACTGTTCTGAAAAGATGTTACTTTTATGTACATAACTATAAGGAAAATGTATATCTAGTAGACTCTTTCTGAAAGATAGACTGGTGCTTTTTGCCATTTCTTTAAAATCAATCCAGTATTCTTGCATGTTCTGTTTGCCCATCATTTTTACAGTATTTTATAATATGGTTTTGAGATTATTTTATAATACACCTCATATGTGTGTTCTGTAGATTTACGGTTGGGGCTACAACTGCAATGGGCAGCTGGGTTTGGGAAACAACGGAAATCAGCAGACTCCATGCAGGATCGCTGCTCTGCAAGGTGTCAACATTGTGCAGGTAAGAATCCACAGTGTCAGAAACTTTCATAAAACTATTTTTTATATTTTTCATGAATGTATTGTTCACTTCCAAATGTAGGTGGCATGTGGATATGCACACACGTTGGCACTTACGGATGAGGGATTTGTTTATGCGTGGGGAGCCAACTCCTATGGACAGCTGGGAACAGGCAATAAAAGTAACCAAGCGCTTCCCATCCTAATAAATACAGACAAGGAAAGGTTAGTAAATTGTTTGCACTGTGTTGTTAAGTAATCACACCAGCTTACTGGAGCCTCCATATAAATGAGGGTTATTGACTCCAAGCAAATTATTTTTACCTGTAAAATTGTCCTTATAGTGCCTTGCGGAAGTATCCATGCCCACTGAAATTTGTAACATTTTGTCATGTTATAAAAACAAAAATTTAAGTGTCCCAATTGAGTTTTATGTAGTAGACAAAAACTATGTTGTCTGTAATTGTGAAAACACAAAATCAAATCAAATTTAGTCTGAAAAGTGTGGCATGCAATTCCATGAACTTGCATTCAGTCCTCTTTTAATAAATAAAATCCAGAAATTTGTGTCTGAGTGAATTTATTTCATTCAGAAGTCAAACCCACCAAGACATGACCGTCCACATAAGCGGCCAGGCAAGGAGGGAATTAATAACAGAAGCAATCAAGGTGTCCATTGTTTACTCTGATACAGCTGCAGACATCCCCAGCCCATGTGGGAGAATTTGTTGACAAGACAGTCATTAACTGGATGTTCAAATAAAATCTGACTTCTACGAAATATATTGTAGCATGAACTTTCTGGGCCTTATGAAAAATTGCGGTGGATTATGAACATATAACCTTCCTAATGTTTAGGAATGTCATGGAATAATAGAGCTTGTGGCTATAATGCAAAATAAAAAAAAAGTAAATTTAAAGTTTATGAGCACTTTTGCAGGGCACTGTAGCTTAGACTTGTTCTCCTTATGTTAGAAGGCTGAACTGGGTTTGAATTGAGATTTTCTGCCCAGGATGGTGGAGGTAGCTGCCTGTCACACCAGCCACACTTCAGCTGCTAAGACGCAGAGCGGGCAAGTTCTGATGTGGGGTCAGTGTCGAGGTCAGGCCGTGTCCAGCCCCCATCTTACCCACTTCAGCAGCACTGATGACGTGTTTGCCTGCTTCGCCACGCCAGCCGTCACGTGGCACCTTCTCTCAGTGGGTAAGACTCGTGCAGAAACAGAAAGATTGTTAAAAAAAAACAAACAGGCTCCCAGATGTCCACAGTTCTTAATAATTCAGGGATTTAACTGAATACTTAAAATTGTTCTCATTGCCATATTTCCCCTCTTGACCTTTTTAGAAGAAGGGGTCTGCCGGGTACTAGTACTCCTCAATAATTAAGGGGTATTTGTTGAATACTTCAAATTGCTGCCATAGTTATCTTTAACCTTTGACCTGTTAGAGATACTCATTCAGGAGGCACATGTTTTTGTGTCATAAGTACAAATTCCTGGAAGTGGCCTAAGAAATAAACAGGAAATCCTGCTTCCTCACAGTGTCAAACAAGTGTTTATGAACTCTGTTTTCAACAGTGTTACTTTCAGTTTACGGCCCATTTTGTGAAGCTAATGTTAAATTACAAATACGCTCTCATCTGAGCAGGGTTTACTATTATTTTCATGTGCAGTTTTTATTTTATTACCCATTCAGCCCCAATATTGTGTGCAAGCCCTTACAAATCAATTCATAGTTTACAGCAGCATAATTTCATACAGAATTTCTTTTTTAGAAAAAAATAATTGACTTAATATTATAATTAATATAAGTTATAATAACAATTATAACTGATGCAAAATGGAAATTTGTGCTTTTTAAGTTAATCACAATCACAGAAATGTTTTTATTAGCCATACCTTCCTGTTTTGCAAAGACATTGGCTTGATGTGACACTAGAGTCTGTTTATCCCATTCTTCTAAAAGGAAAAATGGGAAAACATTGTACTAAAGGTGTTTGAGTAAATAGCTTCTGGCCCAAACGGACCCGGTTTTAACTTCCAAAATCTAGAACTGTGAGAAACGATCCTGGACAAGAACCCATATTTTATTTTGCCTTCACTCAAAATGAGCAACAATGGGAGAGAAGATAAAAAAAAATGTTGAAAGCTTACGGTTGGAGAATCATAGATAATTCTGGCAGTGTGTAGTCACCAAGTTAGATGGGACTTTAAAATACAGATAAAAACATTAAAGATAACCTGTGGTTTTTTTTGCCAGATGGAGATGACTATCTGACAGTTGCCCAGTCTTTGAAGAAGGAGTTTGACAGTCCAGAGATTTCTGACCTTAAGTTCTTAGTCGATGGGAAGTGCATCTATGTTCACAAAGCTCTTCTAAAGATCAGGTAGGAAAAAATAAACGGTCGTTTGATTAATGGTTGTTTTGTTTTCACACGTTTTGTTTCCTTTTGTCCTCTGTCCCGGGATTTGTTCTTGTCACATGAGGGTTCAGATGTTTTCTTCTTGTTAGAAATGTTGTTGGATATTACTGATTGTTAGATCATTCTACATAGATAATACCAACAAAGAAAGCAGAGCACACATTCTATGAAAACAAATTGAGCATGAACTCCTGTACTTGAACGGTATTTGCTGGACAGTGTTCCCTCTCAGTAAAAGGGAAGCGGAGAGCAGCCTATTGTTTCCCCTGTTTCTTTTTATAACCACACTTGAAAAACACAGTGTGTGCATTCCAGTCCCTTGCTCTTTTGCACTGTCAGGAGGAAGGAGCCGGACTGTCTGCACAGTCAACAAAGTGCACACACTCACACAAATAATGCCTGGGGCGCAAAACCTCTACTTTGACCATATCTCATGCTAACATGTTAAAGACACTTTAGAGACGAGGAGTCTGTTGATTGTTCTCCTGTGTCCCTAGGAAGCAATGACAGCAGCTGTGTTTATGACCACAGATGCTGATAGCGAAGGGGGCAGCTAAGAGACAAAAAAGTGTCTAAAGTATCATAACAGGTTGAAAAATATAGCAAGTTATTTCATCCAAAGATGTCATGCTAAGATTGCACCGATTGGAGCTTTCTGGTTACCAATTTTTAAAAAGCCTGACCTGCAGATTCCAATTTTGTCCAATAGCAATTTTTGTTGCTAGATATAGTGACAAAATTGCTAAATTGGTAACAGTGGGGTGGCTATTGTTTGGTCGGTCAGTCAGCCATCTAACACAGCAAAACAAAATGGTAGAGTGGCTGATTTTCAGACTTTTGCACAGATAGATAAGATCAGTTTTTTTTATGCAAGTATTGGTTGATCTCCCAAAATTATGGAAATCGGGTCAATTTATTAGTCAATCCACTTTTTGGTGAACCCCTACTTTCTACGTTCTTTGAAAATACAAAGACAAAAACAATTCTAAAGGCAAACTTACATTGCATGCTTTTCATCGTGCAAACTAAATATTAGATCATTTTTCTTTGATCTCAGGTTTATGAACTCTCAATAAACCTTTGCAAAGACAGCTGTGTAAACCAAAAAATCATCACACATTCAAAACCAAACAGTAAATATACTATTGATGGCATGTTTGCTATAACAGTGCATTTGATGGAAAGTGAAATGATGTGCCCACCTGCTACACAGAGGCAATCTGTTGCTTTGAATTGTAGAAATTATTTCCTGAAGTATGTTCTTTATGACGGCGGCGATGTTGGATCGAGCTCGGCTGTCCCTGCTGTGCGTCATGGAGCAGATGTGATGGATTGTTTATTTGGTAATGTCACGTTCCTTCCTGGCACAGACGTCTCCAGGCTGAATCCCGTGATTCTTCCAGGTTTATGAGAGAAGTTATTGACACTGCTGCTGCTCCCCCAGCAGACCAAAGCTCAGAATATACTGAATATAGTTTCTATCTGAGCTATGAGGACGATTTCCACCATTTTATAGCAAACATGAGAGGATCTCTTGTCTGTTGGCTCATTTGATTCTCGCACACGGCTTGAGTTTTAATCCCCCAGTCAGGCGTTATTCAGCATAGCTTAAAGCACATCTCATGCTATTTTGATATTATTGATTTGTTTCATCGCATCAAAAGAACATGCTTTCAATATTTTTGTGCATATTATTAATTATCCATTCATTAAACTTGATCAGTTTATTAGGAACAAGATAATTGTTGAAAACCTTTATAAGTGTTAATGATAAATGGTAAGCAACAACAGGCATATTGAATACAAAATGCTAGAGTCAAGAAATATGCCTCAATGCTGTAACAGTGACAAAATTATTAGTATCTTTGTCACAATATCTATATTCAGAACATTCATGATAAGATTTTGATACTGCAACATTTTCCAGAAATGTGCAGCCCTAATATTTCCATCAGAAACAAAGTTGTTTCATTTTTCAATGAGCAGCAAACTGACTGCTTTGTTGTATCAATAACAAAGTTGTTGCAATTTAGAATTTTTCTTTCAAGTTACGTAGAGAAATGTGACTTGACTGCAGTAAACAGTCCAGTGTAACATCAAGCAAATCTTTGCCGCTGTTTTTCATATCCTGTTTGCTTTATTTTATCATTAGATTCTCGAATCAGATTGCACTAAATGCAGACACTAACAGCCAGTCAAGTTCATCAGTTAAGAGAAATTTGCATTTATTTTTGCATGATTTTGCAGTTGTGTTCCCTTCAATAGCCAGCTGAGCCGATGTAGAATGGATTTAAGTCCCGGAGCAAAATGTTTTGTGTTTTTTACTGTTTTAATTAAGAGAAAACTCCAGCTTCTGAACCAATTAGGCATTACTTGGAGCTTTAAAAGTGACAAATCATGCTGGGATGACGGGTTATGTCTCCAAATCGCTTTATAACTGAGTATTTGAAGATAACCCCCCCCCCCCCCAAAAAAAAAAGCAGACTGATGTAAAAAAATGTTTCAGATTCTGAAATTACTAGGTGTGTCTCGACATTTATATTGCCAGCCTGTAGTTTTATCGCAGCAAGACAGAAACAGTTGTGCACGATTGCATCCAGTTAATTAGTCTTCAAAATAGTAAAGTGTTTTGTTTTTAGTGTGGTGTAGTGTCTGTGTGCTTGCTTGCCACTTCCTCCTTGCTTTTTCACAGAGGATGTTATCATGGTCCACTTGCTGTTTTATCATGTTTGCTGCATTTGACTAAATCTAAGCAGACTATTCCTCTTGATGCAATTCTCAAATAGTCCAGACATTTTTTCCTTTTGTTAAACCAAATCTAAAGAGTTTCAGAGTCACTGAAACTACACTGAAAATGTAGAATCATTCACTTTGGGTGTGGCATGCTTTCCTGTTTTACATTTTAGCTGTCTTTCCTTAATTTTCTGCATCTTCAGTCTCATCTCATTTCTATCTTTCCTACTATAACTCCTCCAGTACTGCCATGTTTTTTTTTTTTTTTTTTCCATTTTTTTTTTTTTTTTTTTCCATCTGATTCAACCTTGTTGTCCTTTAGGCTTCTGAATGCCTCGCGCCCAGCTGTGATCCCTTTTGTATTTGGTCTTTTGAAGTCTAGGAATTGGTTTGATCTTGAGGCACACTGGAATCTTGTGAATAATCAGACTGAGCATTGACTCATGAACAGCAGCTATGTTTATGTAATTTGTAACGGATAAGGAAACAAATGCTCAGCTACTGCTCTGTTATCTTTCTTCCTGTCATAACAGCAGTCTGTTCTTCTTTCCCCCTCTTTAGGTGTGAGCATTTCCGTACTTTGTTGAATGAAACAGATGAAGATGTTATAGAAATTCACCAGTTCTCATATTTAGTGTACAGAGCCTTCCTGGAGTATCTCTATACAGACAATATTAACCTGCCACCAGAGGATGCTATTGGTAAGCATAAACGTAGACAGATGTGGTCTAATACCAGATTGTGATGATATATACACCTCTTGAATTCATTTAGATTTTGCCACCTTGCAACCACAAACCCTTTGTGTTTCATGTCGGTTGTAAATTAAGAACTAGAAGACTACACCGTGTGAATCTGGAGCTTCATGCGGCTTCATAGGCCCTCCACACGAGTTTTATTAACATTAGTCAAAAATTAAATTGAAATTAGCAAAATAACATGTTTTTCATTACATGCTTCTGAGCAATATTTGCTTGTTTTTGCATTAGAATTACAATGGTATGAAAAATATTTTAAGAGTTGGCACATAGTGTTTTTGATAAATTTTCTTTAGGTTCCATTACAAAATAACATTATTTTATCTAAAACCAAAAAGACAAATGTAATTCTGGTTATTTAAAAGAAAAAAAATATACATAAAAGTTTACAAAACTTGGTAAGTAATTACATTTTTAGAAGTTATGTGCACACTGCCGCTAATGTGCTAACATCTTGTTTTGTGCTTTAGCATTTCTGCAAACTTTGAAAACATTTAGTGCACTTAGCTTTTTTGTTATATCATTTTTACTGATAAATTCTGAAGCACAGATTTAGTTGGGCTTTCAGTTGAGTAAGGTTTTTTTATCTGTGTTGAAGTTGTGGTCATCGACTATTTAGGATTTTGAAATAGGTGAAGACTGCTTAGGCAGCAGTTCTGCTTCGTCTCCTCACTTTCTTTCCCTTCCCCTGAACCTCCACCCACCACTACCCCAATAACTTTATTTCAAACAAGAAAAAATACAGGAACAAAATTTATCTCTTCTGCTTTTGCTTCCACTAAATACCTTGTTGGTGTAGCACTTTAAATCAAATTAAGATCAAATCAAATTTTATTGGTATAGAACATTTCAGCAACAAGGCATTTCAGACTGCTTAACATCATAAAAACACAAAAATACAAAGTCATGGAACACACAGTCAACAACTGAAACATTACATGCTGCTAATGTAGCTTTAGCATTAGTGAAACTAATGTGAAGCTAATTATGATTAGTGCTTCAGGGTTAGCGCAACTAACTCTTTAGTTGGCACAGACTGTTGTATTCAAACTTTTAATTTTTCTTTGTAGTTATGATGATTTTCTGCTTACAGCTAATGAAAACACAACAGTTAAGATTTAGAGTATTACCATAAAAACATTTTTAACTCGGAACTGTGGCCTTAGTGAAAAGTATGTTTAATGCTTGTTTGTTTTTAAGCCAAATGTCAGTTTTCCACTAAACGGCTGTAGTTATTCAGAGATTAAATTACACACAGGTGGAGACGCCAAGTCTATCTGTTGATCCTTGATGCAGCTGTCAGGGTCTGATTCCTGACCTTGAAACCTTTGATATTTGCCCCCTGTGTCTTCTGCTCATTTCCTGTGAAATGTGCCACAGAATCTGGCTTAAAAAGTTATACACATCTGGATGTTATGTACTAATTAAGAAACTTCTAAAGGGCATTGTGGACTTTAATTAAGGGTATCATAGTAAATAGGGCTACATACAAATGCAGTTAAAAAATTTTAATTGGAAAAGAGATTTCTATTAATTTTCTTCTATTTCACAATTAATCCCTGTAAAATTCACAAAATTGTCAATGGTGTCATAAAATTTCTTAAACAGAAGTAGCTGTAAATATACTCAGATGCTGTGGATTCGTTTCTCCTGTTTGCAGGGTTGCTTGACTTGGCAACGTTTTACCGAGAGACGAGGCTCAAAAGATTGTGTCAGGAAACTATCAAGCGGGGCATTTCTGAAGAGAACGCCATCACTCTGCTTTCTGCCGCCGTCAAGTATGAGGCTCGGGTAAGATCACTGCAGTGCGTTGGCAGGGGGGTCCTGCACAGTAGCCTCTAGTCACTCATACTCCTCAGCACTCACCACATAGCCCTCTTCGTTTTTAGGACCTGGAGGAGTTCTGCTTCAAGTTTTGTGTCAACCATCTAACGGCTGTCACTCAGACCCAGGCTTTTGCAGACATGGATCATGACCTGCTCAAGAACTTCATTAGTAAGGCAAGCCGCTACGGGGCCTTCAAAAACTAAAGCGCCCCTGTAGCGATGGATTCTTGACAATATGTTTTAATTCTGCAAAAGGAGAGCCGACCAAAGTAAACACTGAGCTGTTCAGCTCTGCTAAGACTTGTTACTGGGGATGTAAACACTGAGGAGGCAAGTGGTTTCGGGTGGCAGTGGCTATCTGATCCTGCCGAGTTACTACTCTAAGCCTTGTCCAAACATGGTGAAGTGGCGCAGAAGCATTGGGTTACTCTACTAATCCGGCCTTAACATAAAGAAGTACAGCAGAGGTTGCAGTTTGTCAGACTTGCATTACTAAGAACAAGCTTAACTGCGTCTCCATCTGCCTGGTTTAATGCAGACATACAGCAAACATACAAATGGATACCTGTTGCTTAAAATGCTGTGTGGTTATTTACATTTATCCCTATAAATGATCAGTTTAAGGACTTTTAATTGCAAACTTCCAAATTCCGCTGGAAGCTTCGACTGAACTATAAAGCAATCAGCGAGAAATAAATCAGCCCTTCTTATTTCTGCTGCAACCTACATGTCAGTCAGTCAATATCTATCAGAGATACCTGATTATATACTGTATGTTTTCTGTTTTTACATTAATATAAAACAAAAGAAGACACGTGTGGTGATTAGAAATGGTCCCATCATATTGGGTGATCCAGTGGAAAGCTTCATACTCTGTTGTTTACAGATTCTAAGCTTATGATTGGTCTAAGCGAGTGATTGGTCATGGAGACCCAAACACTGCTCTGAAATAAATTACTAAAAAGTTAATTATCATAAAACTTAGATTTTTTTTTCATATTCCTTATGTTATTTGGATGCCTTGGTTCTCATAAATTTGAAAGTGAGATACCCTGCAAGAATTTAGCAACTCTGTAGTTATTGGCATCTCTGGTGAAGATGTGTTCAAAACTCTCAAATGGAAGGATTGTTAACATGGAGAAACTGTGATTACATTCTTTGTTGCGGTTGTCTAACCATAAGCTTTGAAATTTGTTTTTCTTCTTCCTTACTGTTGGTTCTGTCTGCATCCACCCTTGTTTGTATGTTGAAGTTGTTTTAAGCTTTCTGGGAGGTTATCTATTGTCCTGTTGCCATTTTCTGATATGAGCACACACCTAACTTACTTAAATGAAACATTCTTTTGTTTCCCCCACTTTAAAGACCGACTTTGAAAAAAAAGAGCATGAACAAAACAGTAAGTTAATAATTACTGATTTAATTACTTAACCCTCTAATCTGCTGTAGACATATGCGTTGAAAATTCACAGTTTGCATCACTTTTGACTATTCAAACAAACAAAACATATTTTGGAATTGTAGCTATGACAATAACAACTGATTATTATATTTTTTTTTTTGTCTTTTGGTATCTGATTTCCATTTTCTGACCCAACTTTACAAAAAGCTTCACAGACACTAATTTTAGCAAATTTCAATGTTATTTAAGAATTATAAAATAATTTATAATAGCATTCAATAGTTTTTCTAACTTTCACTTTTTTTAAGCAGAGGTTATGTCACACTGTATGTGGGACAGCCCTTGCTGTGCACTGCTGAACCTCTCTTTTCTTACGCTGAACGTCTTGCTGTCGCTCACTCTTTCGTAGCCTGAAGGAACTGCAGACATTTCTTGACAAGTTGTAGCAAATACAACCTTTTACATTTCCGCTTCCTCAGGTTTATATTTTAAACACAGTGCTGTTTTTGAAAATAGCTAAGTTTGAGCATTCTTCTTATATCAACAGCGTCCCACATGGAAAAGGTTTTATTGCCTTGACCTAACATCTGGTGCTTCCAGTTATCTGAAAAGTAACAACATTTTTCTTACCATTTCTGGCTGGTCAGAGACGATCAAGTTGAAAATTGTCCAACAGTTTCCTGCCAATTACTTGCTAGAGCTCCATTAGATTTTCTTCTTTTTCTCAAAATCAAAAACCAAAAAGCAACACATATATTGCATCTTCATCCTGGGTGACAGTAATTGTAGAGGATGCTATATGCTTGACATCTCCAGTTCAAAACAGTTTGTATGGTAATTTTACATTTAATGAACAGTTTTACCACATTTTTTATTGTTTACTAATTTATGCCATCAGAACATGTTACAATTGTTGTGCAATTGTTAGCTAACACTTGGCCAGAATGGAAAAGAAATGTATTTTTTTTAATGCAAACATTTACTTTTAATGTGCTTTATATGATGTGAACTGTGCAGCTGGAAATTGTGCTTTACTCACAACAAACATGACAAAATCCATGTTTACTGTTGGTGTGTGGAAGAAGTTAAATAGAATTGTCTTTTTTTTGGTATGTTTACACAGATTTGTTTTTTTTATTGTTATTATTAATGTTATTGTTAAATCATTGTCAGCAGGTGTTTTTTTTTTTTTTTTTTACAATAATAAATCCTCTTTCATCACCTTATGGTAATAGGTACTGCTAGTATTGTTTCAATAGGCAGTTTATATTGTTTAGAAAAATTGGATAAAAAGAAATATCAGCTTGCTTTTACTTTGTATGATTGATGCTGATAATGTCTGATAGACATGCTGAAATAAATAACATAATCATAAATTACTGTTCTTTTCTTACTGCAGAGCACTCCATCCTCGTATGAGTTTTAATATAAACATTAAACATCATTTTTCTTAGTAAATCTATCCAATGTGGTTAAAGAGACAAAATTAACAGAATATGCCTGTAACAACTCGCATAACGTTCTCATTCAAAGAAATCAACACATATCAGTCTATAAATAAAGTTATCCAAAGATTTTCAATTGGATTCAAGTTTAATAATGAACTTAGTCAGTTATGTATTTTATGTTATTTTTTCTCAACTCAATTTCGAGTTTCTTTTGCTGTGTTGAGGATCACTCGGTACAGAGACATTCATTATCAAGAGTGTGCCAGTATATTTATCCAGTACCACACACTAAAAAGCAGCCTCATACCATGATGCTTCCATCTTTAAACTTTACTGTGGTTATAGGTTGATATGAAATGCGTCGACATTTTTACTTCAAACTAGGTGTGCAGTGACATCCACACAGAGCAGTTTTTTGTCTCACCTAACCAGAACATAATTTCCCAGGGTTTGATGGGATTACACCCATTTCTGGGAGACTGACTTTCTGTAACATTCCTTCCTGTTTTAATAAAGGTGACAGAACAGCATATTTCTTTCAAATTCCATCTCCTGTTACTATTTGTAGTAACTTTCAAGAAACAGGAAGTACAGAATGGGTTTTACCTAGACAATAATTTGCATATATTCTTTTGATATGGGTGACATTGTCTCTAAATGCACACTTTGAATGTAATCTCTCTGTCAGTGAAGAGAGAGATTGTTTGATTTGTAGTCTGGTTTCATGTGCACATTTTCTTTTAGAAGGTTTCAATCAGTTGGATGCAAAACCTTAACTTGAACCATTTTTGACACATTTATGCCCGAGTGATATTCAGAGAAACGTGCAGATACACCGTACTTCATCTGCAGAAAAAGAAAGAATGCACAAGTGTACACATTTGATAACTCTTAACTGAATAATCCAGCAAATTAAACTTTATTAGAATCGGCATTGTTTTTTTTCAGCAGTGGAGTCTTGTGCAGTGAATGGACATGCAGACAATGGCTCTAAATGGATTTCCTTTGTTGTTTTCTAAATTTCTTTAAAACTTATATTCTCTATCAAATTAATGGACACAATTTTACTTTTTGTATTATTTGCATCTGTGGATTATAATGATGTAAATAATTATTTGCATCATTATACATGATTGAAATTTCAGTATAAATACAGTACACTTATTGAGACCCGGTTTGATTGGTACATGAAAGAATGCTCTTTGAACAACAACAAAAATGAAGCAACACCTCACAAATGTTTGCTCATACCAAGCTGAACTGAATGTTCAGTTTGTATGAGTGGTGTTATTTATGCCGGAAGCGGTTACAGTGATCTAACTTGTCACGTGTTGCAACACAACCTGGCACATGCATACACTCTCGCATTGTGCAAGATTTTTCCTGGAACAGCAATGTTTTGCATGTCTGCCTGCAAACTTTCTGGTGTGTGCTGTGAAGTGTCTGGTCATCAACTAGCTTTGTAATGCTTTAATTCCATCCTGGTTATAAAAATGTTGAAATATGGAAATTAGGTCATCGAACAGTGAGCTGGAATTCTTTGTACCTTTTCCAGATGGGAATGCTCACATTTTTATAGTGAGCCTTAACACATAGCAGGGAATGTTTGGGTGTAACCACATGTGATAGGCAGTTGCTTTATTCAAACGGCCATTCCCAAAACAATTGACTCATCTACTAACAGGAATCAGGAATTGCTTTTCTCCATGCAGTTAAGAGTGAAAACCTAATACTATTCATATTTAATTCCGTATGTTTATCACATAAGTTTTCATTTTCTGCTCTATATTACATTTAAAGGACAATATACATATTTTAGGAACATAGTGAAAGCAACATAATAACCAAGACAAAAAATGTTTTTTCCCCTAAATAATGCGCATAAAATAATCTTTAAAAAATATAAAGCTACTCTACCATTAATCAGCATATCACATACCATTGCCAATAAGGAATGACAATGGCTGTTCATCCAACAGCTGCCTAACTCTGACACTCTTCCAGATCTTTATTCAAGTACTCCAGTACAGTTTTTTTTTTGTGACTTTTACACATTATGTCAGGTTGGATGTATATTACTGGAAATATCTGTAATAGAAAACATATCAGAAAAGTTCTAAAAATAAGAAAATTGTGGCCTCCATATGCATTCAACTCTTGACACTCTGGAATCCAGTGCAGTCAAGTGACTTAATTATTAAATACTCTATCTAGTATGTAATTTATTCTCAGTACAGCTCTTCTGCGAAGGCCTCTGTGGTTTCTTAGAGAACATTAGTAAACAAACAGCACCATGAAGACTAAGAAACACAGACAGGTCAGTTTAAAATACTGTGTTAGATAGATCAGCTAAAAAAAACATTATTCATACCTTTGAGTGTCTCATGGAGCCCAGTTCAAAACAGTGACATAATTTTAACCACTGTTAAATGAACTAAGGACAGTTTATTTGTAGAACAAAGTTCTCTACTCTGGTTTGTTGAGGGATTGCATTTGAGCATTTTGGCTTTACATGTAAAATTATTGCATAGGAGGCAGAAACCCACCACTTCAAATCAGTGTGAACACAAAATCACCAAAAGGAAGAAATGGTAGGGGACAGAGAATCTTATTAATGTTAATCGGAAGATGGACATTAATAAGGTTTTCTTTCAATCCTGAAATCTTGTTGAAACCTGTTGGTCTTGTAGCAATATATTTCCCTTCAACAGACGGACCAAGCTACACTGAATATTCAAAACATGTTTGATCTAGAGCTGAGTCTCTTATTTATTAGAGTCTCTTATTAGATACTCAGATACTCTGTATCAATCACTGAATTTGAGTGATTTTTGACAGACAAATTGGCAGAAAACTTCACTTCCTGGATGCCTAAAGCTACTGCAGCTGCATCCAAATAGACTTGAAGCAGTAAGTGGAGCAAAAGGTTGTTCTGCAAAGTGTCGAAAACCTAAACTAAAACCAAAACCAAAAGGTGTAAAAAGTCATGGCTGTGAATACTTTTGAAAGGACCTGTATGTGTTACTAAATTAAATGATTTATTATTTGTAAATCAAATAACAAATCATTTAATTTCTAAATGATTTGTTATATTACTTTTTGAGAAAATCGCCCATGAAGAAGTTAATGTCCTTGTTTATTTGTTATTGCCTTTAATTCTGATGAATTTTTTTTTTTCTCATAAGTATGTCTTTGCAGATTAGTGTGTTCTGGGCAAAGGTAAAGCAGTGACACCTGTTTGGCACGCAATCTGTTGACGAACAAATAAAGATCTGTGTCAGTTCACACTCACGGTTTGTGGCTCCCGTGTGGTTTGCTCTTTTGCTTTAGCGATCTACAGCTAAACTGTTTGTCTTATTTGCATGGCATTTCCTTGATGATGCAGAACACTAATGAACCTTTTGTAGTTGTGCTCTTGTAATGGAGAAACCTGAAAAGAACATTCAGGAGGACTTTCCAACCACAATCCTATACCCTGCATGCAGAATGTGGCTTTTCTCATTCTAGAAACAGATCTCAAAATTGTGGTGTCACGCTCGCTGAGGTTTTAGTTTGGAAGATATATTCTTTTTGTTTAGTTAAAAATAAATTTATTCTGATTAAAAAGGAAATCACATCAGAGGAGGATTTTATAGATGCAAACTTATCCATTCTTCATAAAAATGTGTTTTCCTCTCAAGCCCCTAAATGTTCACTGCATTTCTCTATTATATTTTATGTTAGTATTCAAACTATGACTCATTTCTATTGCCATTTTCTTTTTTTTCTTTTTTTTGGAGAAAGTCAAAAGAAAAGTGGCATTGCATATGAAGGAGGAAGGGTGATGCAGGTGTGTGGGCAGATTTTCACTGTTGGAATAACCCAAACTTTGGTATTTTTTGATAAACACATGCTGGTGTTAAATATTTCCAGACTTACGTTGGGTTTTCATAAGAAAATGTCACAACCACTTTCACTTTTAGAGAAGCGGAAGACAAAGATAACGTATGTTGGAATTCCATCTTATCAATGCCAATGTCTCATCTGTCTCATGCAAGCATAAGAAATTCTCTGGTGAAACAAAATTCCCCGTAAAATCTCTCCAGTTGGTGTTGATATTTAAGACCAAAAAATACCAAAAAAAATGTTTTTGGTCTTGAAATTGAGTGAAGTTTGCTCCTGTTTTTCTCTCTTGGAAGTAGTTTTATAAACTGTCCATCTTAATGAATGCAAGCTTTTTCTTGTTCTTGTCTTGAGAATTAACTGCTCTATTTCTAAATTAGACAAGAGTTTTACTGTTTCCATTTTAACTGCTCTATGTTTATCTTGTAAAAATATATCAGTACAAAAGTATCACAAGATTATGTTTTTGCAGTAAAGAGCTTAAGCAGGTGTTTCTTCTGTAACTTAAAGAAGTGCACTGATGTTTGATAATTTCTGTACATATAGTAATGGTGAAAAAAGACTACCGATTTTTAGTATTTCGGACATAACACTTTGATCTGTCTCCAATATTTACAAAAAATAAGGCTGAACTATGTTTAAATTATGTGCTAAAAATTACACCACACAGTTTAATTTTCAAACTTGGACCACTTGGCATAACTTTAACTTATTATTGGCATAAACGAAGTAGAGCTATCCAAACTCCTCACTGGACTGTGGTGAAGGGATGATGATCAGGGCTAGTTTTGCAGCCACAAGATCTGAGCATTTTAAAGCAAAATTCAGATTTGAGTCTGTGGATACAAACATAACTTCAAAGTAAAAGGCTTGTTCTCCAGGGACTGAACAGCCTTTATCTAATTTAAATAGAGATACAAATATATAACTTTTAAGAACATATTATTTGCATGATATTATTAATGTCCTCTTTTAGCTACCTTAGGGTACACAATTAACATGTTGATATGGTAATGTTGCACATAGTACAAATAAGTTTTCTGTAATGTTTCAAGGAGCTAGCTGAGAAGGATGTGAATCTTTCCTGTTAAAGGTGGCACTTCAATATATCAACCATGGACATTTTAGTGGAAACTAACGATTCATAAACACCCTGTTCATGTACATCGTAGCATAGTAATAACTGCCACATGGATGACTCTCAAATTGAACTTAAGCAATTTAAAGGCATTCTTTCACTATTAAGATATTGCAAAATGTGGTTCCGTTTAAAAAACAGAAATTATAAAAGCACTTCCTGTAACCTCTTTTCAACCTTCTTTCCCCTTCGCTGATTAGCATCTTGGTCTTTATTTTCTGATCTACAAGACACTTTGAAACATGATGTCCGTTGAGACTATAAAACAATGTTGTTTTTTTATGCACATTTAGTACATGGCTTCCTCATAATCTTAGCTTTTGATAACCTATTTATACTTGTGTTCTTTGAACCTACATGCAAATTGTGTTACTATTGCAGTGAACACTATACTTTGTTTATTTGCTAACCAAAAAATGATTAAAACTCTACAATGTTATTATGTTAAATTAGGCTTAAAGCTACAATTCTGTGTTTTAGGTAAACTAGATCCAATATCATCCAATTTCAGTTGTTAGAAAATGTACTCATATTTGGAAAAAAAAACAAAACTAAAAAAAAAACAACTTGGTAAAATTAAACCCATTAAATTAACCAATAATTCCTCTGTATGAGACCATTTGTCTAACTGCTGGAGGTCGACTTAAACTGTGTCATCAGTTGGACAATGATCAGAAACAAAGCAGCTACAGAGGAATCAATGTGCTGTTGTGTCTCGGTTAAAGTCCAGACCTCCATGATACACTTATGACATATCTGAGCATAAGTGAATGTTTACGCTTCATTGGTAATCACTGACCCATCAGCAGTTCTGTTTTTTCTAATTTGTTGTTGCATTATCTCTTCAGCAGAATCTACTGCAGTAGCACGAGGTGGAAAGACAGCGATGTCTCCCACTAGCTGATTAAAAGGTTTCCTAGCTCACTGAAATGACGTTAAACAGGAAGTGCTGCTCGAGAACGTGTGTTTGTCTCCTTGGGGCTTCTGTTGTAAAATTTTCCTCAACACTGTAATGCAGGGGTCCCCAAACTTTTTCCTGCGAGGGCCACATGACTGTTCCCTTTTCTGGTTGGGGGCCGGTCTTAGTTTTTCGAGAAAGAAACCTTGGCGACGACATATTCGCGTTTGTAGATAGAATTTTACCCAGAATACAAATGGAAAAAAACCGTGAGCGAAACGGTGACTGGTACTGACTAGTATATATTCCATTGAGGGAAACTTAGTTTCACATCTGCTCAAGAGTCCTCCTGGTGGTTGAAGAAAAATCCACATATATATGAAAAAAAAAACACTGAATTCTCTCTGGTATTGTTCAGGGGGCCAGACCAAATGAGGAGGCAGGCCGGATCCGGTATTGTTCAGGGGGCCGGACCAAATGAGGAGGCGGGCCGGATCCGGCCTGCGGGCCGTAGTTTGGGGACCCCTGCTTTAAACCATTCAAACACATTAAACGTTTGAAATTT